>NW_027601618.1:0-99052 GCF_053455715.1 Rhinoraja longicauda
GGATACCTCCCAACCCGCAATTCCCCTCAAATCCGGCTTCCTCCCATTCCCAATACTTCCCAAAGCTGGCTGCCTCCCATTCCACTTACTTCTTTCCCCTTACACCCCCAAGCTGGCTACCACCCAACCCTTTCCCCACCAAGCTGGTATCTCCCATTCGCATCACTCCCCCAAGCTGACTACCTCCCATCCCTTACTCCCGCAAGATGGTACCTCCCATTCCCACTACTCCCCCAAGCTTGCTTCCTCCCATCCTTCCTTCCATCCCTTTATCCCCTAATCTGGCTTCATCCCATCCTCTGTAAAACTGTATAATTGTAAATTTGTCCCTTCCGAATGGAGACCCGACCTTTGTTTCTGGGTGGTGTCTCCGTTCCTGCTGCGGCTTACCATCGGCCAAACACCTGGAGCTGGCGGCCTCCACCCGGGACCACCTGGGCTCTGGTTCACAGAGCCCGCGGACCGACCGGACTCACCATTAGCGGAGCCGGCTGTCTTCGGAGGCTGCGGGAGCGGCTGCGACTCGCCTTCAGCTCGGGCCGCATGGATGCCGACATCGGGAGCTCCGGCAGCTGCAGCGTGTTCACCCGCCCCGGATCGCGGGGCTTGGGTCGGCTCACCGCGGATCGCGGGGCTTGGGTCGGCTCACCGCGGACCTTACACCGTCCGGCGTGGCCTGGAACGTGGCAGCTTCAACAGCCTGTCCGCAGGAGAAGACATCAGGGGAAGAGGAAAGACATCCTGGCCTTCAATCACAGTGAGGAGGTGACTGGAGGAGACTCACTGTGATGGATGTTTCTTTATTTTTGTTGTGTTTTGTGTTGGTTGGGGTTGTGTAATTTGCTTATTTTATTTCGGAGTCACGTGAGTGACTACGTGAAGACCCCGTCCAGCACGCGTGCGCGACATTAGCGTTCATGCAGTGCACCGCGACGAACGGGAGTTCAAGGTGCTCCCGCTACAAACTAAAAAGTCGGGCCGACAGGTAAGTTCTACCGTGGCCGTAAGTATTTTCTCTCTGGTCTGCTTTAGGTCCCAAGATGACCAAGACCAGAGGAAAGAAATTTGCAGTCGCCCCCGTTCGTTTTCCGTTGAGGAACGTTCTTTGGAGGGGGGGCAAGAGGCGGCACAACTACCGAGCCGAGCCCAGCACCGCTAGTGCAGCCTGAGCAGCGGGCTGGAGGTACCTGCAGCCAGAACCGGGCGGTAGTGTCTGGACGATTCGGACGAAGATGCTACACCGCTACACAGCGGCACTGGCAGCCGCCTAAGCCTAAAACGGCTTATGGAGCAATGCTCCAGCGAGATCTGCTGAGAGCAGCAGCAGACTCGCCAAGGGAGGGCCCAGATCGCCCAGGCACTCCCGCAGTGCCCTTTAGGGGCACTGGCCATTGCCTCACCTTCGTTTGAAGGCAGCATTGGCGACCAGGTCTGGGCTGGTCAAGAAGAGGGGTTGTTGGCTGAAGATGTCCGGAGTACGCAGAGTGTACAGGATCAGGAAGAGCTGCTGGGTGTGGTCAACCGCTACGTGGACATTCCACGAGGGGGTCGGCCTTTAGAGCCGAAACTTGCAGCCAGCATTGACCACCTGTCCTCAAAAACCCTACAAGAACGGGTGGTCAATGAGGCTCTTGAGCTATACACAGCCCCAGAAAATTGTACATCATTAAATGTACCAGCTGTAAACAGCCAAATTTGGGGACATTTGGGGCAGGAACCTGGAGTTGAAGCTCCAGAAAATCCTTAAACTGACTGCAGCGATAACATCATATGCTCGGTCCATTGATGGTGTGGACATTTCCACAAATCAGCAAGATACACTAGCTCTGCTGTGCACCACTCAATACCAAATAAATGGTTTACGGAAATTATCAAGCCTGCCCTCAACCCTAAGTTTGCGGGACTCTGCAAAACACCGGGTTCAGAACCTCCAATTCTGCTTTTTGGAAAGGATCTCCCAAAAAAGGTGAAAGACCTAGAGGAAGAATCCAAGACCTTTGGTCTCGTGAGGGCAGGCTTGGGACCGAGCAGACCTAACAAACCCAGGCGGCAGTACCTCACGGCGTCCACCAGTCATAAACCACCATATGGGACTGGTGAAAGCTCGGGGTCCGCAACCATTCCCCGTAAGCCTTTTAGGCCAGGGCCCAGAGCGGACCCCATGGAAAATGCGCCACCCCCCAACAACAACATCAACGTCAACAGCAGCCCTCTACAGCCCAGCAGACACCTCATCGTCCAGCGAAGAGGCAGAAGAAGAATTAACACCAATCACCATGGAGGTAGGTGGGTCTGGTACCTTTCGGCATATGAGCAGTAGGGACTCTATACTAACAGGGAGGAGATTGCACTTGTTTTTTGCATGCATGGGAAACCATCACTAATGACAAATACATACTAACCTGCATTCATGGCTATAAAATTGACTTTGTTCATGAAAACATTCCGCCAGTTCAGCACATACCCCAAAGGGTATTCACCCTCTCAGTCAAAGACAAACAAGAGGGTCAAGCTGAACTTGTGAGGCTACTAGCAAAAGGTGTCATTGAAAGAACAAAACATGAACCTTTGGAATTTGTGTCTACAGGGTACTTTCTAGCAGGCATTGATTTAAAAGATGCCTACTACTCAGTACCCATACACAAGGAGCACCGTAAATAATTAAAAATTTATCTGGATGAAACAGCTATGTCAATTTAAAGCCTTACCAAATGGACTAACCTCCGCTCCAAGGTTTCACTAGAAGCTTAAAACCCGCCTTGGCATTATTGACAAAACAAAAGCATATAGTCATGGCGTACTTAGATAGGGAAACCTTGGAGACAGCTATTTTGGCAGTAGCAGCCACCAAACGTTTGTTTGAAACTTTGGGGTTTGTCATACATCCAGATAAATCCAATTTTACACCGTCCACTACCATGGACTATCTTGGATTTACGATTGATACTGTTCGCATGGTTGTAACTCTGCCAAAGTGGAAAGCATCACAATTGGCACTATCATGCCACGAACTAATGCATAAACGTCAGCCAACCATACGGCAGGTAGCTAGAGCTATTGGTAAAATGGTAGCAGCTTTTCCAGCTGTACAATTTGGGCCTTTGCACTACCAAAATTTACAAAGAACAAAAGTGCACGAACTAAAGCAAAACTCAGGTCACTTTGACCGAGCATGTATTTAACTGCTGAATCCATTACAGAGTTACAATGGTGGACAAGGAACATTAGCCTCAGTTCCAGTCCCATAATTATCTCCAACCCAGTATTAACCATTCAAACGGATGCCAGTGCCTTGGGCTGGGGAGCAACTAACATGCTATCCAGCACAGGGGGCAGATGGACTAACTCTGAATCATCTTGCCTACAGACACGGGGTATCAACTATTTAGAAATGTTGGGTGCGTTTTATGGTTTAAAAGCATATGCATCTAATACGCATCATGCACATGTCCGGTTGCAATTAGATAATACCACGGTGGTGGCTTATATCAACCACATGTGTGGTATAAAGTCAATATCGTGTGATAAATTGGTCAAAAATACAGTGGCAGACACCAGGTCACGCAAATTTAACGATAACATCAAATGGATGTTAAATCCCAAAATATTTGCCGAAATTACAAAGCAAAATGGCACACCAGATATCGATCTATTTGCATCCAGGCTGAATCACCAGGTACCAACGTATGTCGCTTGGGAACCAGACCCTGAGGCAGCAGCAGTTGATGCATTCACGCTGTATTGGGGGGAAAAATGTTCTTTTATGCTTTTCCTCCCTTCTGCCTCATCAGTCGGGTATTACGGAAGATTCAATTGGATTCCGTCCCCAGCAGTCCGGAATTATTAATCCACCCAGTGTCAGGCATTAGTCACCCGTGCCATGACAGAGTCAATCTCCTGGCTTGCAGATTCTAAAAAGACCTCTACTGGGCCTGGGACTGTCTGAGGACGCCATCAACATGATGACCGCATCCCACCGGGAGTCCACCAGGAGACAATACCTGACCAATATAAGGAATACTTACCTGGCAGGGGAGATACCTTGATCACTCAGGAGGTTTTCCCAGGACAAGGCTATCCCATTGCACTTCGGGTGTGCTGACGCCTGCGATGTCCCCAAATGCGGGATACTCGACTGCAAAATTTGTGGTAGTGGGGGACTGCGTTCGCTCTCTCCCCTCTTAAAATGGGAACGGTATTGCTCCAAAACAGGAACTACCTACACTACAGCGACACCCACCAGTGTTGTGCAATTCCTGGTTGGATTACATCAGGAAGGACTCAGCTACAGCGCCATAAATACAGCCAGGAGTGCGTTGTCAGCTTATTTGGTTCCAGCAGCAGGACAACTGGCTTTGGGGTCCCATCCACTAGGAATCAAAATCATGAGGGGCTTTTTTAATACTAACTCCTCCAGACCAAGGTACACTCAGATCTGGGATGTCAGCATTGTGCTGACGTACCTTAGGGGATGGCCACCGCCCAGGGCACTCACGCTGGAACAACTTACACTGAAATCAGTCATGCTCATGGCACTAGTGTCAGCTTAAAAGGTACAATCCCTCCACCTCCTGAGGCTCGACAGCATGACAGAGTCATTGGACTGTTTCACATTCCATATTCAGGGACTGGTCAAACAAACTAGACCAGGTACCACGCCTCCAGTCATGGAGTTCTGGGCATATTCATCTGAACCACGGCTGTGTGCCAAGACCACCTCGCCAATTACATAGACACAACATACAACTTAAGAGGGAGAGAAAAAGCCTTATGGATAAGCCACAAGAAGCCTCATGGTCAGGTGACGAGCCAAACCATTTCAAGGTGGCTCAAGCAGGTGCTTAAGTCCGCGGGAGTCAATACGAATGTTTACAAATCTCACTCCACCAGGGCTGCATCTACGTCGGCGGCTAGTCAAATGGACGTGCCAATTGACCATACTCTGGCCAGAGCAGGATGGTCCTCGGAAAGAACTTTCCAAAGGTTTTATAATAAACCGCTGGCGCAACCTGCTACATTTGCAGACAGAATTTTAGAGTCTGCAGATAATATTTAATTTGAGCCCTGGGGAGCTCTCTGTTTTTGTTGTCATTAATAAACCTTTTTTGTTCACAAACAGGTTTCTTGATCGCGATAACATACTTCCTCCCTCTAAGGTCTTCAGACAGTGAGTGAAGCATGAGCTGGTACACGGTTCGGAATCACAGAAGCTTTGAAGTCTTCACGTAGTCACTCACGTGACTCCGAAATAAAATAGTAAGATTAAATGAGAACTTACCAGTTCGAAGTTTGATCTGTATTTTATGAGGAGTTACGATGAGGGACTACGTGCCCTCCGCTCCCACCCTTTTTTATACAGATCAACTGGTAATCAAGTTCTTATTTTTTCTTTACTATATTTATTTCAATCGTTGTGTTTTTTCTGTGAATCCACACCGCTGCTTTGAAGAATGTCGCGCACGCGTGCTGGACGGGGTCTTCACGTAGTCCCTCATCGTAACTCCTCATAAAATACAGATCAAACTTCGAACTGGTAAGTTCTCATTTAATCTTACTATTTTACTGCTCATATTGTTGGACTGTGGGTGACCAAATCTCATCCAAAAGACTTGTTTTTTGGATGACAAATAAAGATATCCTGAATTCCCATGTTTCCCAACCTGGCGACCTCACATTCACCGAACTCCCCGAAGCTGGCTTCCTCCCACCCCATACTTCCCCAAGCGGGATTCCACTCATTCCCCGTACTCCGTGGAACTAACTACTTCCCAAACCTTACTCTCCCAAGCTGGTAACCACCCATCCCTTACTCCCCCAAGCTGGCTTCCTCCCATCACACTTCCCAACCTGGCTGCCCTCCATATCCCTTCCTCACCCTCCGTTAATCCCCCAAGCTGTCTACCACCCGACCATTTCTCACCCAAGCTGTTACCTCCCACTCCCCTTACTCCCCCATGTTGGCTGTCTCCCAATCCCCAATTCGCCTAAGCGGGCTTCGTTCTAGTCACAGTGCTCCCCCAAACTGGCATCCTCCCATCCCTTACCACCGTAAGCTGGCTACCCCCCATCCCTTACTCCCCCAAGCTGGCTACCTCCTATTGCCTTGTTTCCCAACCTGACCACCTCCCATTTCCAGAACTCCCCGAAGCTGGCTTCCTCCCACCCATTGCTTCCCCAAGCCTGATTCCACCCATTGCTTGTAGTCCCCCAAGCTGATTACCTCCCAGCTTGGTGGAGTAAGGTGAATGGGAGGTAGCCAGCCTGGGGGAGTAAGGGATGGGAGGAAGCCAGCTTGCGGGAGTAAGTGGAATGGGCGGTACCAGCTTGGGGGAGAAAGGGTTGGGTGGTAGCCAGCTTGGGGGAGTAAGTGAAATGGGAGGCAGCCATCTTAGGGGGGTAAGGGATGTGAGGATGCCTGCTTGGGACTCAGTGTGGTGGGATGTTGGGGGAGTATTGGGAATGGGAGGATGGCAGCATGGGGGAATAAGGGATGGGAAGTAGCCAGCTAGGGGGATTAAGGGATGGTAAGTAGCCAGCTTGGGGGAGTAAGGGATGGGAGGAAACCAGCATAGGAGAAAAACGGATGGAAGGAAAGATGGGAGGAAGCCAGCTTTGGGAGTACGGGGAATGGGCGTTCCCAGCTTGCGGGAGATAGAGATGGGAGGGAGTCAGCCTGGGGGAGTGAGGGGAATGAATGGGAGATGCCAGTTTGGGGAGAAAGGGATGGGTGGTAGCCAGCTTTGGGTAGTAAGGGGAATGGGAGGCAGCCAGCTTGGGGGAGTACTGGGAATGGAAAGAAGCCAGATTTGGGGGAATTACGGGTTCGGAGGTAGCCAGCTTGGAGGATTATGGGGAATGGGGGGTAACCGTCTTGGAGGAGTTAGGTGATGGGAGAAAGCCATCTTAGGGGAGGGAGTAAGGCACGGCAGGTAGACAGCTAGTGGGAGTAAGAGATCAGAGATTGCCAACGGGATATTGTGGGGAATGGGAGGAAGCCAGCTTGGGGGAGTAAAGGATGGGAAGTAGCTGGCTTGGGGAAGTAACATATGGGAGGAAGCCAGATTGGGAAATTATTGGGAATGGAAGCAAGACAGCTTGAAGGAGTAAGGGACTGGGAGGAAGCCAGCTTTGGGGAAATTAGGTTTTGGATGGAGCCAGTTTGGAGAAGCAAGGGGAATGGTAGAATGCCAACTGAAGGGAGGGTAAGGGATGTGAGGATGCCAGCTTGGTGGAGTAAAGGGAATGGGAGGTAGCCAGCTTGGGGGAGTATGGGTTTGGAGGAAGCCAGCATGTGGGAGTAAGGGGAATGGGAGGTAACAGATTTGGGAGAGTAGGGTTGGGTGGTAGCGAGCTTTGGGAAGTAAGTGGAATGGGAGGCTGCCCTATTGGGGGGGGGGGGGGGGTGTTGGGAATGGGAAGAAGCCAGATTTGGGGGAATCACAAGTAGCCAGCTGCGGGGTTTATGGGGAATTGGATGTAGCCGACTTGGGGAAGTTTGGGGATGGGCGAAAGACTGCTTGGGGGAGTAAGGGATGGCAGGTAGCCAGCTAGTGGGAGTAAGGGATTGGTGGTAGCCAGATTGGGGGAGTAAGGGATGGGAGGTAGTCATCTTCATAGAATTAGGGGAATGGAAGTTAGCCAGGTTGGAAGGATGTGAAGCAAATGTCGACAGTTTTGGGCAGTATGCGGTGGGAGGAAGACAGCTTGGGGGAGTAAAAGATGGAGGTAGCCAGCATGGGTGAGTGACCTATGGGACGTTGCCAGCTTGGGGGAGTTAGGGGAATGGGAGGAACCAGCTTGGGGATGAATGGGTTGGGTGGTAGACATCTTGGGGGAGGAAGGGGATTGTGAGGTAGGCAGTTTATAGCCAGCTTGGGGGAGTAACGGTTGGGAGGTGGTGGGGGGGGGGGGGTAAAGGGTGTGTGGATGCCAGCTTGGGGGAGTAAGGGTGGTGGGAAGTTGGGGTGTATTGGGAATGGGAGGAAGAGAGTTTGTGGGAGTAAGGGATGGGAAGTAGCCAGCTTTGAGATGTAAGCGGAATCGGAGACAGCCAGGTTGGGGAAAAAAGGAATGGGAGGTAGCCAGATTGGGGGACTAAGCGATGGGAGGTATCCAGCTTGGGGGAGTTCGGGGAATGAAATGTAGCCTGTTTCGGAAATAAAGGGAATGGGTGGTAGCCAGCTTGGGGTAGTAGAGGATGGGAGATAGCCAACTTCGGTGGAGTAAGAGGAAGAAGAATGGGAGGTAGCCGGCTTGGGTGTGTATTGGGAAAGGGTGGAAGCCAGCATTGGGTGAATTATGGGTTGGTAAGTAGTCAGCTTGGAGGATTATGGGGAATGGGAAGTAACCGTCTTGGGGGAGTTAGGGGATAGGAGAAAGACAGCTTCGGGGAATAAGGGATGGCAGGTAGCCCAGCTTGGGAGAGTAAAGGATAGGTGGTAGCCAGCTTGGGAGAGTAAGGGATGGGAGGTAGCCTGCTTGGGGGAGTAACAAATGGGAGGTAGCCTGCTTGGGGGAGTAATAAATGGGAGGAAGCAAGTTTGGGGGAGTTCGGGGAATTGGTGGTAGCCATGTTGGGGGGAAAAAGGGAATTGGAGGTATCCAACCTGAGGGAGTTAGGGGATGTGGGTTAGCCAGCTTAGGGGGTAAGGGATAGGTGGTAGCCAGCTAGTGGGAGTAAGGGATGGGAGTTGGACGCTTGCTGGATTAAGGGGAATGGCAGGAATACAGCTTGGGTGAGTATTGGGAATGGGAGGAAGCCAGCTTGGGGGAGTAAGGGGAATGGGACAAAGCCAGCTTGGGGGAGTAAGGGGAATGGGACAAAGCCAGCTTGGGGGAGTAAGGGGAATGGGAGTTAGCCAGCATGAGTAGGTTAGGGGGATGGTGCACGTCCACTTGCCGGAGTAAGTGTTGGGAGGTAGACAGCTTGTGGGAGGAAGGGGAGGTAGCCAGATTGTGGGAGTAATGGGGAATGGGAGCTAACTAGCATGGAGGAGTAATGGTTAGGACTAAGGCAGCTTGGTGCAGTAATGGATAGGAGAAATCCTGCTTGGTAGACTAAGGGGAATGGGATGTGCCAGATGGGGGAGGAAGGGGTATGGAGGGAAGCCAGGTTGCCAAGTGTGATGGGAGGAAGCCAGTTTGGGGGAGTAAGGGATGGGAGGTCACCAGCTTGGTTGAGTAAGGGATGGGAGGTCACCAGCTTGAGGGAGTACGGGGAATGGGTGGAATCCGGCTTGGGGAAGTAAGGGGTGGGAGTTGGGTCAATGTGAGGTCACCAGGTTGGGAAACATGAGAAAGGTAGGTAGCCAACTTGGGAGAGTAAGCGATGGGAGGCAGCCTGCTTGGGGAAGTTCGGGGAATTGGAGGTAGCCATGTTGGGAACTAAAGGGAATGGGAGGTAACCAGCTTGGCGGAGTTACGGGATGTAGGTTGGCCTGCTTAGGGAAGGGATGGGTGGTAACCACCTAGTTGTAGTAAGGGATGGGAGGAAGCCCGCTTGGGGTAGTAACGGTTGGCAGGTAGCCAGCTTGTGGGATTAAGGGGAATGGGAGATAGCATGCACGGGGGAGTAATGGTTAGGACGTAGCCAGCTTGGGGCAGTAGGGGATGGGAGTAAGCCAGCTGGGGAGAGTAAGGGGAATGAATGGGGTGTTGCCAGCCGGGGGGGGGGGGGGGGGGGTATGGAGGGAAGCCAGGTTGCGAAGTGTGATGGGAGAGTATTGCTTGGGAGGTAGTCCGATGGAGGAGTATGGGGAATGGGTGGAATCCGGCTTGCGAAGTAAAGGATGGGAGGAAGCCAGCTTCGGGGAGTACGTGGAATGGGATGTCGCCAGGTTGGGAGACAAGGGAATGGGAGGTTGCCAGCTTGGTGATGCAAGGGATGGGATGTAGCCAGCTTACGGGGGGGAAAGGATATGAGGATGTCAGCTTGGGGGAGTATTGGGACTGGAAGGAAGCCAGCTTAGGCGAATTAGGCTTTGGGAGACAGCCATCTTGGGGGAGTAAGGGGAAAGGGAGGTTCCAGCTTGGGGGAGAAAGGGGTTGGTTGTAGCCAGCTTGGGCGATTAATGGCTGGGAGGTCGGCTAGCTTGGGGGAGGGGGGTAAGGGATGTGAGGATGTCAGCTTGGGGGGAGTAAGTGGGGTGGGAAGTTGTGTGTGTATTGGGAATGGGAGGAAAACAGCTTGGGGGAGTAAGAGATGGGAAGTGGCCAGCTTGGGGGAGTAAGGGATGGGAAGTGGCCAGCTTGGGGGAGTAAGGGATGGGAGGAAGCCAGGTTGGGAAAAAAGGGAATGGGAGGAAGCCAGATTGGGAAAAAAGGGAATGGGAGGTAGCCAGCTTGGGGGAGTAGGGAATTCAACGTAGCCAGGTTGGGGGGTAAGGGATTGGAGGTAGTCATCTTGGGGTATAGTAAAGGGAATGGGTGGTAGCCAGGTTGGAAGGATAAGTGGAGCGAATGTCGCCAGTTTGTGGCCAGCCAGCTTGGGGGAGTAAGTGGAATGGTAGTCAGCCATATTGGGGGAGTATTGGGAGGAAGCCAGATTTGGGGGAATTCCGGGTTGGGAGGTAGGCATCTTGGGGGAGATAGGGGATGGGAGAAAGACAGCTTGGGGGAGTAAGGGATGACAGATAGCCAGCTAGTAGGAGTAAGGGATGGGATATAGCCAACTTGCGATATTGAGGGAAATGGGAAGAAGCCCGCTTGGGGGAGTAAGTGATGGGAGGTCACCAACTTCGGAGAGTAAGTGTTGGGAGGTAATCAGCTTGGGGGACACAGGGAATGGGTGGAATCAGGCTTGGGGAAGTAAGGGCTGGGAGGAAGCCAGCTTCGGGGAGTTCAGGGAATGGGAGGTTGTCAGCTTGGTAAACAAGAGAATGGGAGGTAACCAGCTTAGAGGGGTAAGGGTTATGAGGATGCCAGCTTGGGGGGTAAGTGGTTTGGGGAGTTGGGGGAGTATTGGGAATGGCAGGAATTCCGCTTGGAGAAGATAGGGATGGGAAGTGGCCAGCTTGTGGGAGTAAGGGATGGGAGGAAGCCAGCTTATGGGAGACCGGTGAATGGGGAGGTAGCCTTGCACGAAAAAAGAGAACGGGAGATAGCCAGTTTGGGGGAGTAGGGGATGAGAGGTAGCTGGTTTAGGGGGGGGGTAAGGGATGGTTGGCAGCCAGCTAGCGGGAGTAAGGGATTGGACGCAGCCAGATTGGGGGAGGAAGGAGTGGGAGGTAGTCAGCTTGGGGAAGTTAGGGGAATGGGAGTTAGCCATGTTGGAAGGATGTGGAGCGAAAGTCGTCAGTTTGGGGCAGTATGCGGTGGGAGGAAGCCAGCTTGAGTGGGGGAATAATGGATGGGAGGTTACCAGCTTAGAGGGGTAAGGGATCTGAGGATGTCAGCTTGGGGGAGGGAGTAAGTGGGTTGGGAAGTTGGGGGAGTATTAGGAATGGGAAGAAGACCGCTTAAAGGAATTAGGGATGGGAAGTGGCCGGCTTGGGGGAGTAAGGGATGGGAGGAAGCCAGCTGGTGGGAGTCCGGTGAATGGGAGGTAGCCAAGTTGGAAAAAAGGGAATGGGAGGTAGTCATCTTTGTGGAGAGGTAGCCAGCTTAGGGAGGGGGGGGGGGTAAAAGATGGGTGATAACCAGCTAGCAGGAATAGGGATTGGACATAGCCAGATTGGGGCATAGGGCAAGTTCGGGGAATGGGAGTTAGCCAGATTAGAAGGATGTGAAGCGAAAGTCGACAGTTTGGGGCAGTATGCGATGGGAGGAAGCTAGCTTGGGGGAGTAAGGGATGGCAGGTAGCCCGCTAGTGGGAGTAAGGGATGAGATTATAGACAGCTTGGGATATTGCAATGAAAGGGAGGAGGCAAGCTTTGGGGAGTAAGGGGTGGAGGTAGCCAGCTTGGGGGAGTGACGTATGGGAGGTTGCCAGCTTGTGGGAGTTTGGATCATGGGAGCTACCGGCTTGGGGATGAATGGGTTGGGTGGTAGACAGCTTGGGGGAATAAGGGGAATGTGAGGTAGCCGTCTTGGGGGAGTAACAGATGGGAGGTAGCCAGCTTAAGGGGGTTAAGGGGTGTGAGGATGCCAGCTAGGGGGAGTAAGGGTGGTGGGAAGCTGGGGGTGTATTTGGAATGGGAGGACGACAGCTTGGGGGAGTAAGGGATGGGAAGCAGCCAGCTTCGGGGTGTAAACGGAATGGGAGGCAGCCAGTTTGGGATAAAAAGGAATTGGAGGAAGCCAGATTCGGCAAGTAAGGGATAGGAGTTATCCAGCTTGGGGGAGTTCAGGGAATGGAATGTAGCCAGGTTGGGAAATAAAGGGAATGGGAGGTAGCCAGCTTGGGGAAGTAACAGATGGGAGGCAGCCAGCTTACTGGGGTAAGGGATGTGAGGATGTCAGCTTGGGGAAGTATTGGGACTGGAAGGAAGCCAGGTTAGGGGAATTAGGGATTGGAACGCAGCCAGCTTGGAGTAAGGGGAATGGGAGGTACCAGCTTGCGGGTGAAAAGGTTGGGTGGAGTAAGAGGAAGAAGAATGGGAGGCAGCCAGGTTGGGGGTGTATTAGGAATGGGACGAAGCTAGCTTTGGGAGAATTACGGGTTGAGAGGTAGCCAGCTTGGAGGATTATGAGGAATGGGAGATAACCATCTGGGGGAGTTCGTGGATGGGAGAAAGCCAGCTTTGGGGAGTAAGGGACGGCAGGTAGCCAGCTTGGGAGAGTAAGGGATGGGAGGTAGTCCGCTTTGGGGAGTAAGCGGTTGGAGGTAGCCCAGCTTGGGGGAGTAACAAATGGGAGGAAGCCAGCTTGGGGGAGTTCGGAGAATTGGAGGTAGCCATGTTGGGGAAAAAATGAAATGGGAGGTAGCCATCCTGGGGGAGTTAGGGGATGTGGGTTAGCCAGCTTAGGGGGGTAAGGGATGGGTCATGGCCGGCTAGTGTGTGTAAGGGATGGGAACTGGACAGCTTGCTGGATTAAGGGGAATGTTAGGAATCCAGCTTGGGAGAGTATTGGGAATGGGAGGAAGCCAGATTCGGGGAGTAAGTGGAATGGGAGTGAGCCCGCATAATGGCGTTAGGGGATGGGAAGAATCCCGCTTGGGGTAGTAAGGGTTAGAAACATAGAAACATAGAAAATAGGTGCAGGAGTAGGCCATTCGGCCCTTCGAGCCTGCACCGCCATTCAATATGATCATGGCTGATCATCCAACTCAATATCCCGTACCTGCCTTCTCTCCATACCCCCTGATCTCTTTAGCCACAAGGGCCACATCTAACCCCCTCTTAAATATAGCCAATGAACTGGCCTCAACTACCTTCTGTGGCAGAGAATTCCACAGATTCACCACTCTGTGTGTGAAAAAAAACTTTCCCATCTCGGTCCTAAAAGACTTCCCCCTTATACTTAAACTGTGACCTCTTGTTCTGGACTTCCCCAACATGGGGAACAATCTTCCTGCATCTAGCCTGTCCAACCCCTTAAGAATTTTGTAAGTTTCTATAAGATCCCCCCTCAATCTTCTAAATTCCAGCGAGTACAAGCCAAGTCTATCCAGTCTTTCTTCATATGAAAGTCCTGCCATCCCAGGAATCAATCTGGTGAACCTCTGTACTCCCTCTATGGCAAGAATGTCTTTCCTCAGATTAGGAGACCAAAACTGTACACAATACTCCAGGTGTGGTCTCACCAATGCCCTTGGTAGGTAGCCAGCTTGTGGGAGTAACGAGAATGGGAGATAGCCAGCTTGTGGGAGTAACGAGAATGGGAGATAGCCAGCTTGTGGGAGTATGGAGAATGGGAGATAGCCAGCTTGTGGGAGTATGGAGAATGGGAGATAGGCAGCTTGTGGGAGTATGGAGAATGGGAGGTAGCATGCATGGGGGAGTATGGGGAATGGGAGATAGCCAGCTTGTGGGAGTATGGAGAATGGGAGGTAGCCAGCTTGTGGGAGTATGGAGAATGGGAGGTAGCCAGCTTGTGGGAGTATGGGGAATGGGAGATAGGCAGCTTGTGGGAGTATGGAGAATGGGAGGTAGCATGCATGGGGGAGTATGGAGAATGGGAGGTAGCATGCATGGGGGAGTATGGGGAATGGGGAGGTAGCCAGCTTGTGGGAGTATGGAGAATGGGAGGTAGCATGCATGGGGGAGTAATGGTTAGGACTTATCCAGCTTGGGAGAGCTTGGGATGGGAGGAAGCCAGCTGGGGAGAGTAAGGGGAATGGGATGTTGGGGGTGTATTGGGAATGAGAAGAAGACAGCTTGGGGGAGGGAGTAAGGGATGGGAAACAGCCAGCTTCGGGGTGTAAGCGGAATGGGAGGCAGCCAGGTTGGGAAAAAAAAGGAATGGGAGTTAGCCAGATTGGGCGAGTAAGGGATGGGAGGTAGCCAGCTAGGGGGAACTGTAACTGTAACATTCTCTCTCCAGAACGGAGACGTGACCTTTGTTCTGTGCCGTGTCTCCGTTCCCGTTGCGGCCTACCACCGGCCATGCACCTGGGACCACCTGGGTCTCTGGTTCGCAGAGCCCACGGCCCGGACTCACCACCTGCGGCGCTGGCTGCCTGCGGATGCTGCGGGAGCGGCTGCGACTCGTCTCCGGAGGCTCCGGCGCGGGCCGCGTGGACGTCGGTAGCCCGCAGGCCCCTGGGTGGGGGCCGACATCGGGAGCTCCGGCAGCGGCAGAGGCAACGTGTTCGCCCGCCCCGAATCGCGGGGCTTGGGTCGGCCCCCCGCGGACCTTTCACCGTCCGGCGGGGGCTTCAATATCGGGAGCCCCGACCGCCCCGACGTGGCAACTCCAACAGCCTGACCTCGGGAGAAGACGGCAGGGAAGAGAAAAGACATTCTGGCCTTCCATCACAGTGAGGAGGGACTGGAGGAGACTCACTGTGATGGATGTTTCTTTTTGTTTGGTGTTAGTTGTGATTGTATGTGTTATTGCATTTTTATTGATTAATCTTATTGGTCTTATTGTTCAACTGCGGGTAATGTTTCATTTTACTACACATTTATGTGTATGTAACAAATAAACCACTATTGACTATTGACTATTGAGTTGGGGGAATGGAATGTAGCCAGGGTGGGTAAAAAGGGAATGGGAGGTAGCCAGTTTATGGGGGTAAGGGATGTCAGGATGTCAGCTTTGGGGACTATTGGGACTGGATGGAAGCCATCTTAGGGGAATTAGGGATTGGGACGCTGCCAGCTTGGAGTAAGGGAAATGTGAGGTACCATCTTGGGTGAGAAAGACTTGGGTGGTAGCCAGCTTGGGGACATAGCGGATGGGAGATTAATGTTGAGCTGTACTGTGGGAGGGGCAGTACTGATGGAGCGCCGTACTGTGGGAGGGGCAGTACTAAGGGAGCGCCGTACTGTGGGAGGGGCAGTACTAAGGGAGCGCCGTACTGTGGGAGGGGCAGTACTAAGGGAGCACCACACTGTGGGAGGGGCAGTACTAAGGGAGCGCCCCACTGTGGGAGGGGCAGTACTAAGGGAGCGCCACACTGTGGGAGGGGCAGTACTAAGGGAGTGCCACACTGTGGGAGGGGCAGTACTAGGAGCGCCACACTGTGGGAGGGGCAGTACTAAGGGAGCGCCGTACTGTGGGAGGGGCAGTCCTAGGAGCACCACACTGGGAGGGGCAGTACTAAGGGAGCACCACACTGTGGGAGGGGCAGTACTAAGGGAGCGCCACACTGTGGGAGGGGCAGTACTAGGAGCGCCACACTGTGGGAGGGGCAGTACTAAGGGAGCGCCGTACTGTGGGAGGGGCAGTACTAAGGGAGCACCACACTGTGGGAGGGGCAGTACTAAGGGAGCGCCACACTGTGGGAGGGGCAGTACTAAGGGAGCACCACACTGTGGGAGGGGCAGTACTAGGAGCACCACACTGTGGGAGGGGCAGTACTAAGGGAGCGCCACACTGTGGGAGGGGCAGTACTAAGGGAGCGCCACACTGTGGGAGGGGCAGTACTAAGGGAGCGCCACACTGTGGGAGGGGCAGTACTAGGAGCACCACACTGTGGGAGGGGCAGTACTAGGAGCGCCACACTGTGGGAGGGGCAGTACTAGGAGCACCACACTGTGGGAGGGGCAGTACTAAGGGAGCAGTGTGGGCGACACATATCCTTCTGAACCGTTCTTATCCATGTACCTGCCCAAATGTTCTTTGCCAATGTGGTTATAGTCCCGACCTGAACTAACCACTCGGACAGTCCGCCCAATATACCGACCACCCTCTGTGTACAAACATTGTCCGTACGGTTCGTAATCATTTGTCTTTTTGCACAATTACCAACTGCTCCCTTGTTCTTGATACCATTACTCAAAAAAATACACAAAAAAATACTCTGCCCATCTAACTTATCTATTTCTCTCCTGATTTTGTACACCAGCTGTCATCCTCCTGCGCTCTATGCAATACAACCCGCGCCGTCGAAAACGTTCCCTTTAAGTCCTACCTCTTGGCATGATATTAAAAAGAGATAGGTATTGATCAGGTGAGGGGAGGGGGGATAAAGTTGATGGAGGGGGGAAGGAGTGTGTGACTGGGGTTCTTTAAAACAACCTTAACTCAATTTCAGTTAATGTAGGGGGGGTTTTGGGGAGCTTTTAAGTGGGGGTTATCTTTAACAGCTCAGCAGCAAATAAAATCTTTATACAAAAACTCTTGTTTGTTTGTTCCGGGACTACAGCCAAAACGGTACACGTTAGCACGACAATTTTAAGCCCACCTTACCATCGTCCGGTGGTCTTATTGGAAGACGTTTCATCGAAATAGGTGTTATATTTTTTTAAGTTATTCACATTTTAAAGTTTAAATCTGTCTCCTTGGGAGGAGGGGGGAGGGAGGAAAGGAGAGGGGGGGAGAGAGGAGAGGGGGGAGAGAGGAGAGGGGGCGAGGGAGGAGAGGGGGAGAGGGGGGAGGGAGGAAAGGAGAGGGGGGGAGAGAGGAGAGGGGGAAGAGAGGAGAGGGGGAGAGAGGAGAGGGGGGAGAGAGGAGAGGGGGAGGGAGGAGAGGGGTGTGAGGGAGGAGTGGGGGTCAAGGAGAGGAGGGGGAGAGCAGGGGGGGAGAGAAGAGAGGAGAGGGGGGAGAAGAGGGGGGAGAGGAGAGGGGGAGAGGAGAGAGGGTGGGAGAGAGAGGGGGAGAGGAGAGGGGAGAGGAGAGAGGGCGGGAGAGAGAGGGGGGAGAGGAGAGGAGAGGGGGAGAGGAGAGGGGGAGAGGAGAGAGGGTGGGAGAGAGAGGGAGAGAGGGTGGGAGAGAGAGGGGGGAGAGGAGAGGGGGAGGGGAGAGGGGAGAGGAGAGGGGGAGAGGAGAGAGGGTGGGAGAGAGAGGGGGGAGAGGAGAGGGGGAGAGGAGAGGGGAGAGGAGAGAGGGCGGGAGAGAGAGGGGGAGAGGAGAGGGGAGAGGAGAGGGTGGGAGAGGAGGGGGGAGTAGAGGGGGGCAGAGGAGAGGGGGGAAAGGAGAGGGGGGAGAGGAGAGGTGGGGGGAAAGGAGGGGGGGGGAAGAGGTGATCGGGCGCTGCGCGAATGCGGGAGGAGTTTGGGCCCAGCTGGTCCGCTTGGTCTAATCAGTCTGATAGGTGGGCCTTAAAATGTTGTGCTATCTAGTACAGTTTTGGCTGAAGTTCAGTCACAAATAAACAAACAAACAAGAGTTTTTGTATATAGATAGATGGCTGTATGGTAACTCAAATTTCACTGTACATGTGACAATAAATTGGATCTTGAATCTTGAATCCTGAATCTAGTACCTGCCTCAACTCCGGCAGCTCGTTCCATACACCCACCACCCTCTCTGTGAAAACGTTACTGCTCAGTTTCCTATTAAATCTTTTCCCCTCTCCTTAAACTTATGTTCTCTGGTTTGTGATTCCCCTACTCTGGGCAAGAGACTTTGTGCGACTACCCTATCGTTTCTTCTCATGATTTTGTACACGTCTATATGATCACCCCTCATCCTCCTGCGCTGCAAGTAATAGAGTCCCAGCCTGCTCAACTTCTCCCTGTAGCTCAGGCCCTCGAGTCCTGGCAAAATCCTCATAAATCTTCTGTGCACCCTTTCCATCTTGACATCTTTCCTATGTCATGGTGCCCAGAACTGGACACAACCCTCTCAATGCTGCCTCACCAACGTCTGATACAACTAAATCATGACCTTCCAACTTTTATACTCAATACTCTGAATGATGAAAGCCAATGTGCCAAAAAGCCGTTTTGACCGCCCGATCTGCCTGTGATGTCACTTTCAACAAACTATGTATCTGCACTCCTAGATTGTCTGCTTTCCAACACTCCCCAGAGCCTTAACATTCACTGTGTAGGTCTTGCCCATGTTTGACTTTCCAAAATGCAACACCTCACATTTCTCAGTGTTAAATTCCATCAAGTATTTCTCAGCCCACATGGCCAACTGATCAAGATCCTGCTGCAATTTGAGTTGTGATGGTGGGTGGGTTTATTGGCTGTTTTGAATTGCCCTCAGGGTGTGCGTGTGCTGGGGGGGTGTTGGTGTGAATGTGGGGAGAGTGAAGTGGGTGAATGTGGGATCAGTGTAGATGGGTGTGTGGGTGGTCACTGCACGGCTGGAGGCACTGCCACTGTGCTGTATGACTGAGAGCATCTCTCCCTCCCACCACCAACATCACAGAATCCAGTCCATTCCCCACTCCGTATCAGTCAGCTACTGCCTTGCTGTGGTTCTCAGCTCTCCCTCAGTGGCAGGCACACCATGGAATCAGAGCCTCCACCTTACCATCCACGGTAATGATACAGCCCTGCAATCTCTTGAACCCCGCTCGACCACCCTCTGATACAGAGGTATCCACTTGGCATGCAGTCTGCTGCTCTTCCTTGGGTGCTTGCTGTTGGGATCAGCCAGCCACTGAGCCGCTATCATGGCTTTGCCCACGTTGATGGAGTCTCCACCCTTCATCCCCTCATTTATCGAATATTGTGCCGAACCTGATGCCAAATTAAACCAATCCCCCCTGCATGCACATAATCCATATCCCTCCATCCCCTGCATATCCATGAGCCTGTCTAAAGCCTTTTAAATCCCACTATCATATCTGCCTCTACCATCACTCCCAACAGCACATTCCAGGCACTCCCCACTTTATGTTGTAAAAACTAAATTTTCCCCTTATATTCAACCTCCCAAAATGCAATTCCGCATATTTGCCCGGGTAAACACTGCCTGCCATTTCTCCGCTCACATCTGTAACTAAGTTATATATACATTTGAGTCTTTTTTTCACTGTCCCTGAGCACCAATTTGTGCATCATCTGCACATTTACTGGCCAACTAATTTTCATCGCTATCATTAATATATATACTGTTAAAATAGGTGCCAGCACTAACCCCTGTGGAACTCCACTGGTTATGGGCCTCCAGTCAGAACAACATCCTTTTGCCACAGCCCTGTGTCTTCCCTGGGTGAGCCAGTCTGAATCAAACTATCACTGGTCATCTATTCTATATATTGTACGTGTTTATAGTATGATGTTCATAATGCATAGGAGCAGAATGAGGCTATTCAGCCCAACGAGTCTACTCTGCCATTCTCCAGCCATAGACCCTGGCTGATCTATCTTTTCCTCTCAACCCCATTCTCCTGCCTTCTCCCCATAACCTTTGTCGGAGCCATGTGTATTTGCTAGCTGTCTTAGCATATTATATTCTTTTGTATCCTATTTTTGGGGGTTGTCGTCAGATGAATACTAGGCTTACATACATGGGCATATGTGCATATATGGACTGGGAGGAGCCAGGGGAGGGGCCAGAATTATAATTGGGAAGACAGCGATGTTATGCGATAGACACGAGAGGAGCTGTGGTGGGATACAATTCTTACCAAGTCAATGACTAGAGATATACTAATATGTTTGTATAACTACTTCAATAAACGACTAATTAAACTGAAACGTCATGAAGATTTATGTCGTTGTTTGCGTCAAGAATGTTCACTCCACTCCTTTCGTAAAAGTGGTAAGCTTAAGGACTTTATTGGGAAGGACTAAGTTGCTGCTACAACCTTTGACGCCCGGACTAATCAAGAATCTTGATTATGTTGAAGGAGCCGAGAGAGGGAAGAAGGTCCAGAAGAGGCTCATGAGAGTTATCCGGGGGGTGATTGGGTTAACCCGTGATGTGTGTTTGAAAGCTGTTTGTCAGAGGGTGGTGAACCTGTGGAATTCTTTGCTGGCTGTGGAGGCTAAGTTATTGGGTATTAGAGAAGAGAGTCTAAAACTAAAGGGCATACGTTGACGCAGAGAGGGAAAAGATTTAAAAGGGATACAAGAGGCAACTGCTTCCCCATACAGAGGGCTGTGTACATATGGAGCTGTCAGATGCGATGGTAGAAGCAGCTACAATTATGACATTTGAAAGCCACTGACAGCTACATAGAAGGGGGTGTTTGAAGGGATAGACACAGAGTGCTGGAGTAACTCAGCATCTGCAGTTCCTTGATAGACACAAAAAGTTGGAGTAACTCAGCGGGACAGGCAGCATCTTTGGAGAGAAGGAATGGGTGACGTTTCAGGTCGAGTCCCTTCTTCAGACTGGTTAGGGATAATGGAAACGAGAGATATAGATAGCGATGTGGAGAGATACAGAAGAATGAATGAATGATTGAATGAAACAATGAATGCAAAAAAGATATGCAGTTCCTTGTTTCTATCAAGGGTTGAGGGGATATGGGCCTGGTACAGGCAAGCTGTGGCTGGATAGTATGCAAAATAAAATATTTCATTGCATCTCGGTACACGTGACAGCAATAACAGAACTAAACTAAACCAATTGTCTCGATCAGGCTGCCATGAGGAACTTTATCAGGATGCATCTCTGCTTGGCTTGGGAACAACTCCATCCAAGACCACGAATTGTGGACGCAACCCAGACCATCACACAAACCAACCTCCCTTGTATTGACTCTATTTATATCTCATGCTGCCTCGGCAAGGCCAGCAGCATAATCAAGGACATCACACCTTAGCCACTACCTCTTCTTTCCTCAGGCAAAAGGTATTAAATGTGAAAACGCACACCTGCAGATTCAGGGACAGTTTCTTCACAGCTGTTATCTGGAAAGTGAACTATCCTATCACAGCCAGAGAGCAGTTCTGAACTACTCTCTATCTGTTATGGTAACCCCCAGATTTTACTGACACTAATGTCCATGAAGCCGGAATTAAGAACAGAGTTAGGCCATTTGGCCCATCGAGTCGACTCTGCCATTTATTCATGACCGATCTATCTTTCCCTCACAACCCATTCTTCAGCCTTCTCTCTGTAACCTTTGACCCCCTTACTGACCAGGTCAGCAGCAACATTCACTGACACTCTTGTCCATGAATCCGGAATTACGAGCAGAGTTAGGCCATTTGGCCCATCGAGTCTACTGTGCCATTCAATCATGACCGAACTATCTTTCCCTCTCAACCCATTCTCCTGCCTTCTCTCTGCACCCTTTGACCCCCTTACTAATCAAGAACCTGTCAACCTCTGCTTTGAAAATACCCAATGACGGCCTGCACAGCCGTCTATGGTGATGAATTCCACAGATTCACCACCGTCTGGCGAAAGATATTTCACCTCATCTCCATTCTTATGGTCCGTCCTTTCATTCTGAGGCTGTGCCCTCTGGTCCCAGACTCTGCCACTAGTGGAAACATTCTCTCCACATGCACTCTATGTAAGCCATGTCTACTGGTCACTGCAAACCTCCCATGGCCTCTGCATTGTCCTCCACTACCTCCCCCCCCCCCCCCCCTCACCCCAACCACACACACTGAACTACAAACAATTAACCCCTTCAAAACCTTTACACATTTCTGGATTTCTTTATGAGGAAAGCCCTTTCAGTCCTTCCAGTCTGTGCAATCGTATTGGCCCACAAAGTTTACCTGTGGCCCAGGATGGGCTACCAGAGTGACCGATCACCCCGTGGGGCAGGGGATGTGGGAGGAGTGCCAGGGGAACCCACGGACACAGGAAGAGCATATAAACTGCACACGGATTAGAGCTGGCAGACAGCAGCACTTACTGCTGCTCCACTGTACCCTCTACTTGGTTTTCTTTCTTCCAGCCTGTTTCATCTGCTTTGCAGACTCATTTACTGAAGGCACCCGACGGTCCTGAATCATTGTGGGTTTCCCTTCACCCTGCCAATCCAGCTCTGAGCCTGACCATTCAGTTTGGCTGCCCTGCCCCAGGAATCCAAGTCCTTCCTCTTGTATCAGTTGTGGGTCACACATTCACCTGCACCCCCTCCTGTCTCCATCCATGGCACCAGGAGAGGTCCAGACATACATAACCAATACAAGACAAGTTTTGAAATGATTTTTTATTGCTTAAAAGCCACAAAGCAAAGCATAGCTCGCATTTGCTGAACCCCTGGAGTTTCAATCTGTCTATAACACCACTTCTTTGCCTGTTTGTGTGGTGTCCTTCCTTTGCTTGTACATATGTTTCCTCTAGGTCTCTCCCCATAATAATTTTGAGAACATTGAAAGGTGCATGTCCATGTAGTGACGATGTGTGATGTGAGCACAGGTCACAGCTGAGTCTCCAATAAAGAATATTACCTTCAGGTGATAACTGCAGTGAGAATTTAGCAGCTCGACAGGACTAACACATGAACACCTCCAACTTTCTCTCTTTCCCTCTTTCAACCTGCCTCTTTTTCCTGTTTATCCATCCACCAGAGTGTCTCTGGCAGTCTCTGTTCTTCCATCCCTTTCCATCCCCTGTCCCGCTGAGCATTTGCAGAATCGTAGCGTGCTGTGCAGTTGATTGGCTGTGAGCTCTGTACGGTTACTTGAGATACAATAGTGCTTCAGTAATAATCTGCGGGCAAAAGAAAGTGGTGAAAACCTTTCTGGGAAAGGAGCTGGAGTGAGGGTGACCAACAGTCGGTGAAGGGTCACCCCTCACTCACTCACTGTGCAAACCCCCCATTAACTCAGACTATCACCCCAACCCACTGGCAGGCCCTTGTCCTTGTCAACCCAAACCCTACTACCTCTCCCCCCCCCCCCTCCCCCCCATTCACTGATGACCACCGCCCCATCCACCCATTCATCCTCTGGGGCTCTGTCACTCCAGGTCTGTCCCTGCCCAAGAATAGATGGGAAAACCATGCTGCTAGGGGAAGTGAGCAGGTTAGGCAGCATCTGTGGAGGGAAGGCACAGTGGACAGGACTAAATAATCTAGAAATAATTTACCAGAATTTTTCATGGCTTGATGGCCTGAGTTAGAGAGAGTGATGTGTTTTGGGTGTTTAAAATCATGAGGAGAGTGAATAGAGTCTTTTATCCAGGATAGACAATCAAAAGTCAGAGGTCCTAGATTTAAGGAGAAAGGGGCAAGATGTAATAGGAACCTGAAGACCACTTTTTTCAATCAGAAGATGTTGGGTCATGGAATTAGGTGCCAGTGGAGATCATTCTTTCAGGAACTATAACAGCATTTAAAAGACTCTTGAACAGGCACATGGATATGAAAGACATTGAGGGATATGGGCCAAACACAGGCAAATGGAACTTGCTTATCTGAGGCATTTTGGTCGGTGTGGACAGGTTAGGCCGAAGCAGCTGTATCCATGCTGTAAGAGATAGATTGTAGGAAATGTTTCCCAATGGTACATGTGTCTAGGGACAGAGGGTGTTGGTCTAAGGAGGATCCGAGGAAGACCTTTATCCATTCAGAGGGTGATTGGAATCTGGAATGATCTCCTTGAAGGGATGGTGGAGGCAGAAATTTTCAGTGTTGAAGAAACATTTGCATGAGCTCCTGAATTACCAAGACTGAGTAGGGTGCGGACCAAGTGGTTGGAGTTGGATACCTGATGGTCAGCATGGACACAATGGACTGAGGGTTCTGTGTTGCATGATGTGGCCATAACCCTTGCATTTCTCTTTGCCACTCTTTCTTCTCTTCTCTATTTCCCTCTCCTTCCTCCCGGTCTACCTATCTGCCTCCCTCACACTCTCCCCCCAAACTATCTCTCCCCTGTACCCCTCTCACCTCACTCTGCCTTCCAGTTCTCTGTTTCACTTCTCTCACTCACTTCCTGTTCCACCCATTGTCCTGTCACCAACATCACTTCTCCCCACTAGCGCTTAGTTGCAGACACCTTCTCTGGATCGAGTGTTCGCTTTTATACTCAGGACTTGATACTCACTTTGTTTCCATTTACGTTTCCCCAGATTATTTGCTGTGAACAGAGAGCGGAAAGATAAGGTTACCAGGTACGGACGGATCTAAGTTAGGACATCAGGAGCAGAAATAAGGAGAGATTATCAACTACTGAACCGTGGAGAGGGAGAGCCAGGCACAGGGTGGGAACAAGTCCCACATCCCCTCCCCCTCTGGAATTCCAGATTGGATTTGAGAATCGGTGAATGACAGGAGTCCACTCAGCCCATCAGGCTTGTTCCAGCTTGATGGTGGAGCTCCTTGCTGAGTCTCACTCCCCATTCCTCCCCACAGTCCAGACTTTCTCCAGTTCCCTTTACCCAATGCTGTGAATCTACTGAGCTCCATTCAGGCAGCACATCCCAGATCACTGGAGTTCCTCGCCTGAAACATCTCTGCTGTTGTCAATCCCCTTCCCCCCCCCCCCCCCCCCCCTGTTTCTTCTGCTCTCCCTCTCTCCTGCCATCCTCCATCTATTCAATCTCTGAGAGGGCTTTCAGGGGTTTGATGAAGTCCTACCCTCAAGGCTGTGTGAAACTGGGCCAGAGGGGGTTAAAGATTGGGTAGCAGCATGGACCGGCAGCTGAGAGTGGGGGATAATTGTATTTCAGACTGTAGGCAATGGAAACATCAAATTCATATCAAATCCAGTAAAAATTTGTGTTTCAATGAGATCACCTCTCATTCTTGGAACTAGAGTTTAGACCAAGTTTGTTCGTTCTCTCTACAGAGGAGCAGCCAGACCCCATCCCAACCCACCATTCAACCTGGTAAAGCAATGCGGCTCACCCTCCATTGAGGGTAATCTTTCCTCAGGCAGGTACAGCAGATCTGTACATATTCCAGATCCTGTCTCACCAGTGCCCCATATAATTGGAGCAATCCTCTTAAAATAAAGCTCAACACACAACAAATAGCTCACTACCCTACATGTGAACTTTCAGTGGTTGGTGTGCAAGAACCCCATACTTGGACCTCTCCCAACACCAACACCGTTCAATTTCCCACCATTTAAAATTCTCCACCTTTCTCCACATTATTTTCCATCCGCCATGTTCTGCCCGATGTCTCTGCATAATCCTGGCTTGGTATCGTCAGCTACCTTGGATACATCATGTAGTGAGCTGGTGCAGGATCCTGACCCCAAACAGGCACCATCCCTCTGCCTCCACTGATGCTGAGTTCCTCCAGCAGTTTGTGTTTTGCTTGGACATATCCAACCTGATCTTCTAATACAATTCAGGGATATCAATTGTGAGCAGCTGGGCCCAGCATTAATCCAGCATCATTCCTGGTCACAGCCACCCAGTCCAAAAAATGACCCATTTTATCCCACTCCATCTTCTCTCAGTTGACCAAGTCCTGGCTCGTATATTATCCTCATGGCCGAGCATGTAAATTTTGTTTAATAACCTCCTATACTCCACTTTATTAAAGGCCTCTGAGTCCAAATACATATCAACTGGGTCCTCTTTTTCATTCCTGCCTGTTGCAACTTCGAAAGACATTAAGGTTTCAGGTTGGGACACTTCTTTGGACTGATTTTGGGGGTGGGTGGGGTGGGAAGGAAGTTGGATGAGAGGAGGGGCAGGACAAAGCCTATGAGTCACGGGTGGACACAGACAAAGGTTTTTTGATCAGCGAATGGTTGAACAAAGTCCAGAGGGTGAGTTGAAAATTGTGAAGCTAGAGGAAGGAATGTAGTTGGAAGGAAATGGGTGAGAGAGAAATGGTTATGCGTCCAGGTGTAGCACAGGGAAGAGAGATGGACTGGGGGGAAGGAAGGGGGGAAGAAGGTGGGGGAGTTTGGTAAGTTACCCAAATTGGAGAATTAAATGTCCATATTATTAGGTTGTAAGCGACCCGTGGAATTTGAGGCACTGTTCCTCTAGTTTGTGTCTGGCCTCACTCTGGCAATGGAGGAAGCACAGGACAGAAAAGTCAGTGTTGGAATGGGAAGGGGGTTTAATGTGGTTAGTAACTGGGAAATCCAGTCATCTTTGGTGGGTCGAGCTCAAGTGTCCGGCAAAACAGTCGCTGAATCTATGCTTTGTGTCACCGATAGAATGAAGGCCACATCCGGAACACCTGGAACATCTGGAAGGTTAGATCGCATGTGATCTAAGGAGAGATAGCTGGATGGATAGAAAATTGGCTTCATGAAAGGAAGCAGAGGCTGATGGTGGAAGGTTTCTTTTCACAGACTCGAGGCCTGTGACTGGTGGTGTACCTCAGGGTTTGGTGGTGGGCCCATTGCTGTTTGTCATCTATATCATTGATTTGGATGGGAATGTACATGATTAGCAAGTTTGCAGATAACACGAAAGTGGGTGGTATTTTAGATAGTTAAGATGGAGCTTAACTACAGCGCCTTCGAGAGCGAGTTGGCAAGCTCGCACCTGTGCCGACGTCCCGCCATGGTACATTCCGCCTGTTCATGCCATCGGCCCTCCGGGACTGCACCCATGTGTTCCTGCGCCGTGACACCCACCGGACGCCACTCCAGAGGCCTTATGAGGGCCCGTACCGGGTGCTGGAGCACGGACAGACAACCTTTGTCTTGGACATGGGGGGCCGGACGGAGGCCATGTCAATTGACCACTTGAAGCCGGCCCACTTGGACATCGACCAACCGGTGCGGGTTGCCCAGCCTCGGTCACGAGGTTGCCCCTCTTTGCAGGTCCCACCACCTGTCCCTCCAACTGTGCCTCCGCCGGCCCCTCTGTTGGCCGATTTTCGTACGCAGTCCGGTCGGGTAGTGCGACCACCAGTGCGTTTCGTGCCTCCGGTTCTGGGGGGCGGTGTCCTGTGGCGGCTCCCAAGGGTCGGGCCATACCACTACCGACCCCTCGGCACGGGAATGGACCGGTTCAGGGAGGCGGCCCTTTGCTACGGTTATAAAGGACAAGGTTTTGGGCACGATTTCACTCTGACAGACTTGACCGGTCTAGCAAACGTAATAAAATCAAACCTCCCGAAATACCCGGCTCCTTGCCTTTATTTCGGGCCTTTCTCGATACGTTGCCACAGTTGTCAAAAATTGCAGCAGGATCTTGATCGGTTGGCCAGGAGGGCTGAGGAATGGTTGATGGAATTCAATCAGAGAAATGTGAGGTGTTGCATTTTGGGAAGACTAAAATGGGCAGAATCTACACAGTGAACGGTAAGTCTCTGGGGAGAGTTGTAGAGAAGGAAGATCTAGGAGCGCAGGTACATAGTTTGTTGAAAGTGGCAACACAAGTAGATAAGGTGGTCAAAAAGGTTTTTGGCACACTGGCCTTCATCTGTCAGAGTATTAAGTATAGAAGTTGGGAAGTCCTGTTGCATTTATATCAGACATTGATTAGGCATTAGGCAAGATGGTGTCAAGCTGGAAAGGGTGCAGAGAAGATTTACAAGAATCTTGCCAGGATTCAAGGGCCTGAGATTTATGAGTCGTAATTATATGGAGGTTGAGCAAGCAGGACTCTATTCCTTGGAGCGCAGGAGGATGAGGGGTGATCTTATAGAGGTGTACAAAATCATGAGAGGAATAGATTGGGTAGACATACTGAGCCTCTTGCCCAGTGTAGGGGAATCAAGAACCAGAGGACATAGTTTTAAGGTGAGGGGGGGGAAAGTTAATAGGAACCTAGGGGTAACTTTCACACAGGTTGTGGATGTATGGAATGAGCTGCCGGAGGTAGTAGAGGCAGGTAGTATCACAATGTTTAAGAAACATTTGGACAGGTGCATGGATAGGACAGGTTTAGAGAGATATGGGCCAAACATAGGCAGGTGGGGCCAGTGTAGATGGGACATGTTGGTTGGTGTGGGCAAGTTGGGCCGAAGGGCGTGTTTCCGCGCAGTATGACTATCCTCCTGTCGCCTTCAGTTCTCTCTCCAACGCCATTCTTGCGAAGTACATTAATGACTTGGATGAAGGGATTAAAAGTACCATTAGCAAATTTGCAGATGATACAAAGCTGGGTGGCAGTGTGAACTGTGAGGAAGATGCTATGAGGATGCAGGGTGATTTGGACAGGTTGTGTGAGTGGGCAGATGCATGGCAGATGCAGTTTAAGGTGGATAAATGTGAGGTTATCCACTTTGGTGGAAAGAACAGGAAGGCAGATTATTGTCTGAATGGTGTCAAGTTAGGAAATGGGGAAGTACAAAGAGATCTGGGTGTCCTTGGTCATCAGTCACTTAAAGTTAGCATGCAGGTACAGCAGGCAGTGAATAAAGCTAATGGCATGTTGGCCTTTATGACAAGAGGAGTTGAGTATAGGAGCAAAGAGGTCCTTCTGTAGTTGTACAGGGCCCTAGTGAGACCACACCTGGAGTTCTGTGTGGAATTTTGGTCTCTAAATTTGAGGAAGGACATTCTTGCTATTGAGGGCGTGCAGCATGGATTCACTAGGTAAATTCCCAAAACGGTGGGACTGTCGTATGTTGAAAGACTGGAGCGACTAGGCCTGTATACGGTGGAATTTAGGATGAGAGGCGGTCTTATTCAAACATATATTATTAAGGGATTAGGCACATTAGAGGCAGAAAACATGTTCCCAATGTTGGGGGAGTCCAGAACCAGGGGCCACAGTTTAAGAATAAGGGGTAAGCCATTTAGAACGGATATGAGGAAATACTTTTTCATTCAGAGAGTTGTAAATCTGTGGAATTCTCTGCCTCGGAAGGCAGTGGAGGCCAATTCTCTGGATGCTTTCAAGAGAGAGCTAGATAGAGCTCTTAAAGATAGCGGAGTCAGGGGGTATGAGAAGAAGGCAGGAACGGGGTACTGATTGTGAATGATCAACCATGATCACATTGAATGGTGGTGCTGGCTCAAAGGGCCGAATGGCCTACTCCTGCACCTATTGTCTATTGTCAAAATCTGTTGTAATTTTAAGGGGTTGCAGCTCAGGGTGAACTTGTTGTGGTACATTTGGACCAGAGTGATTTTATCCTGAGGAGAGATTAAGCAGAATGGGCCTGTCCTCTCGAGTGGAAAATAATGAGTAATAACCTCTTGATGATTTGCATATCCATTATAGGCTTTGGGAGGGGATTTATTGCAATGTTGGTTCCTCTAGTTGAGAAGTGTAGAAGTAGGGGGTTGTTGGGATTGCAAGTTGGGACAGGCTGTTGAGTACTGAGATAAGAAAAAAATCCCCATCCTCATAGGTGGCGATTCTTTAGATTTCATCACACAGGGGTGTGGGAGCTCAGCCACTGAGGGCATTCACAACAGAGATTACTAGATTTCTGGATATCAAGGGGAACATGGATTATGGGCTGGTTGTGAGCTTTTTCCATCAGGACCTGATACTTACACATCTCTTCACAGATGGTAGATTTGTGAAGCATGCTTCGGCTTTCTGTGAACAAAGGAAAGTGGAGGTTACCAGGAGTGGACTGACCAGCTATGATCCTTCAGACAGAAAAGACGATGACAAACTAATGAAACGCAGAGAGGGAAGTGCTCCGAGCACATTACATCAGCACGTATTACTGGATGACGGATTGGCTGGAAATCTAAATAAAATAGAAAACAATAAATAACCTCAGCAAGTCAGGTAACGTTTATGGGGAAAGAAACAGATTTAACATTTCAGGTTCAAGATCCCACTACAGTATCGGCAAAGGAAAGCACAAAAGGTAATTGAAGTTGCAGAAACGTCCTGAAAAGGTCAGGAAAAAGGAGGCTTGGATCAGGTCCAGGTGGCTGGGACAAAGCGTATCCCTGGAGAATGTAGTGGACTGCAGGGCACATTTATAGTAATGGAATCACACAGCACAGAAACAGGCCCATAGGCACAACCTGCCCATGCTGACCAATATGCCCCATCTACAATAGACAGTAGATAATAGGTGCAGGAGTAGGCCATTCGGCCCTTCGAGCCAGCACCACCATTCAATGTGATCATGGCTGATCATTCTCAATCAGTACCCCGTTCCTGCCTTCTCCCCATACCCCCTGACTCCGCTATCCTTAAGAGCTCTATCTAGCTGTCTCTTGAATGCATTCAGAGAATTGGCCTCCACTGCCTTCTGAGGCAGAGAATTCCACAGATTCACAACTCTCTGACTGAAAAAGTTTTTCCTCATTTTTTTTCTTCTTTTTTTTTCTTTCATATTTCAGATACAGCACGGAAACAGTCCTTTTTGGCCCACCAAGTCCGCGCCGCCCAGCGATCCCCGCACACTAACACTATCCTACACACACTAGGGACAATTTTTACATTTACCCAGTCATTTAAACTACATACCTATCCATATCATCTCCGATCTAAATGGCCTACCCCTTATTCTTAAACTGTGGCCCCTGGTTCTGGACTCCACCAACATTGGGAACATGTTTCCTGCCTCTAACGTGTCCAACCCCTTAATAACCTTATACATTTCGATAAGATCTCCTCTCCTCCTTCTAAATTCCAGTGTATACAAGCCTAGTCAATCCAGTCTTTCAACATATGACAGTCCCGCAATTCCAGGAATTAACCTAGTAAACCTACGCTGCACGCCCACAATAGCAAGAATATCCTACCTCAAATTTGGAGACCAAATCTGCGAATTTGCTAATGGTACTTTTAATCTCTTCATCCAAGTCATTGATGTATACTGTAATTAGCTGCGGTCCCAGCTCCGAGCCTTGCGGTACCCCACTAGTCACTGCCTGCCATTCTGAAAGGGACCCATTTATCCCCACTCTTTGCTTTCTGTCTGTCAACCAATTTTCTATCCATGTCAGTACCCTACCTCCAATACCATGTGCTCTAATTTTGTCCACCAATCTCCTATGTGGGACCTTGTCGAAGGCTTTCTGAAAGTCGAGGTACACCACATCCACTGGCTCTCGCCTGTCAATTTTCCTAGTTACATCCTCAGAAAATTCCAGTAGATTAGTCAAGCATGATTTCCCCTTTCGATAAGATCCCCTCTCATCCTTCTGAATTCCAGTGTATACAAGCCTAGCCACTCTAGTCTTCCAACATATGACAGTCCCGCCATTCCATGAATTAACCTAGTATACCTACGCTGCACGCCCTCAATAGCAAAAATATCCTTCCTCAAATTTGGAGACCAAAACTGCACACAGTACTCCAGGTGCGGTCTCACTAGGCCCCTGTACAACTGCAGAAGGACCTCTTTGCTCCTATACTCAACTCCTCTTGTTATGAAGGCCAATATTCCATTGGCTTTCACTGCCTGCTGCACCTGGAGCTTCCTTTCAGTGAATGATGCACTAGGACACCCAGATCTCGTTGTACGTCCCCTTTTCCTAACTTGACACCATTCAGATAATAATCTGCATTCCTATTCTTACCACCAAAGTGGATAACCTCACACTTATACACATTAAACTGCATCTGCCATGCATCCGCCCACTCACACAACCTGTCCAAGTCACCCTGCAACATTATACCATCTTCCTCACAGTTCACACTACTACCCAGATTTGTATGATCTGCAAATTTGCTAATGGTACTTTTAATCCCTTCATCCAAGTCTTTAATGTATATATTAAATAGCTGCGGTCCCAGCACCGAGCCTTGCGGTACCCCACTAGTCACTGCCTGCCTTTCTGAAAGGGACCCATTTATCCCCACTCTTTGCTTTCTGTCTGCCAACCAATTTTCTATCCATGTCAGTACCCTACCCCCAAACCCATGTGCTCTAATTTTGCCCACTAATCTCCTTTGTGGGACCTTGTTGAATGCTTTCTGAAATTCGAGGTACACCACATCCACCGGCTCTCCGCTGTCAATTTTCCTAGTCACATCCTCAAAAAATTCCAGAAGATTAGTCATGCATGATTTCCCCTTCGTAAATCCATGCTGACTCGGAACGATCCTGTTACTGCTATCCAAATGCTCTGCAATTTCATCTTTTATAATTGACTCCAGCATCTTCCCCACCACTGATGTCAGACTAACTGGTCTATAATTTCCCGTTTTCTCTCTCCCTCCTTTCTTAAAAGTGGGATAACATTAGCTACCCTCCAATCCACAAGAACTGATCCTGAATCTATAGAACATTGGAAAAGGATCACCAATGCGTCCACAATTTCTAGAGCCACCTCTTTAAGTACCCTGGGATGCAGACCATCAGGCCCTGGGGATTTATCAGCTTTCAGTCCCATCAGTCTACCCAACACCATTTCCTGCCTAATGTTCCTTCAGTTCCTCCGTTACCCTAGGATCTCTGGCCACTAGAACATCTAGGAGATTGTTTGATTGTTATACTAGTCCCACCTACTTGCACTTGGCCCATATCCCTCCTTCATTATCCATGTACCCATCCATATACCCAACATTCCATTTACCCACCACCCTCTGTGTGAAAAAGTTGCCCCTTGGGTTCCTATTAAATCTTTCCCCTATCACCCTAATCCTATGGCTTCTGATTCTTGATTCCTCTACTCTGGGTAAAAGACTGTGCATCTTATACATCATGATCTTATACTCACTCCTGTGTAAGTTCATTCCTCATCCTCCTGCATTCCAGGGAATAAAGTCCTAGACTGCCCAATCACTCCCTGTAGCTCAGGCCCTCAAGTCCTGGCAACATCCTTGTAAAGGATGTTCGTAAAGGAAAACTAAAGGGCAAAAAAAGAAGGCCTGGCAGACCTCTGGCAGATAAGATGCAAGAGACTCCAATGAGTTTTTGTAACATTTTATGCGTGGGTGGGGGGTGGGAGACACGACATGGGGGGGGGGAGATATGACACGGGGGGGGGGGGGGATATGACACGGGGGGGGGGGGGGGGGGGAATACGGAAGAGACGGCGCCGAGGACTCCTGTACATTGGTAACATTAGGTCCCTGTCTCAGAACATAAACACCTTGTAACAAAGAACCATTAATTGAGCATGACTTACCTTTGGGTCTTGGTCTACACAACCTTTCACACGTCTGCAACAAAACAAAGAAGTTTTGTTTCCGCTGCACATCAACATTCAACGCTCATAAGTAAATACAAATTATTGTATCCCTTCCTCCCCCTCACCAACATACCGTCCCCACATTCCTCACCCTCTCTGCTTAATCCCCATTAACCCATGCGCTCCCTCTCAGTATTCCCACCTCTCCACACACTCTCCCTCTCTGGCACACAATCACATTGGAGAGTAGCAACGATTTGTGAACAAAAACTGATCTGTGTTCCTGTTGCATTGTGCAGCTCTCTGTCCATCTACACAGGTTCACAACCCAATGGTATGAACATTGAATTCACCAATATCAAGTAATACCCCCATGCCCTCTCTTGTTTCCGTTCCCCCCTCCTACACCCGGTGCAGCCCATTTATTTCACTATCTCCCATCTGCCCCTTCACACCCCACCATTTTCCTTCCTCAGTGTGCTCATCTCCCATCCCCAGATCCCTCATTTCTCTTTTATTCCCCCCTCTTCCCCCCCCCACACAATACTGCACACAATACTCCAAATGTGCCCTGACCATAGTTTATAAAGCTGCAACATGATCACCTGATTGTAAAACCCACATCTGACTGATGAAGGTAAGCAAGCTGTCTGCCTTCTTTACCTCCCTATCCATGTTGTGCTTCCACTTTCAGTGAACTATAGACTTGCTCCTCAAGATTCCTCTGCAGATAATGCTACGGAGGGTTTAATTTATAAGGACCAGATTCAAAGAGCAGAGGGCAAAGCTTTAAAGTGAGAGGGGCAAAGTTTAAAGGAGAGTGGTGGGTGCCTGGAACACACTGCTGAGGGTGGTGGTGGAGGCAGATACAATAGTGGCATTTGAGGCCTTTAAATAAGTACATGGATATGCAGGGAATGGAGGGATGTGGATCATGTGCAGGTGGAGGAGATTAGTTTATCTTGGCATCATGAACAGCACTGACATTGTGGGCCAAAGGGCCTGTTCCTGTGCTGCATTGTACTGATAGGCCTGGAACAATGCAGGGTGTAACACAGGGAACTTTGATCATGTGGATGATCACAGTCTTTTCCCAAGGGCGGGAGAGTGTAAAACTAGATTTTCGATGAGAGGGGAAAGATTTAAAAGAGATCTGAGGGTGGTGGGAGTATGAAATGAGCTGCCAGAAGAGGTAGGAGGAGCGAGTACAATAACAATATTTCAAGGTTATACGGACAGGTACATGGATTGGAAAGGTTTAGAGGAGTATGGGCCAAACGCAACCTAATGGGTGTGGCTCGAGGTGAACACTTTGGTTAGCATGGAAGAGGTGCTGAAGGCCCTGTTTCCATGCTGCATAGCACTCTGTCTATATGATCTATATTCTGCCTCTCCCTCTACCCATCCATCTCTTTCTCCCTGCCTGTATAGCTCTCCATCTCTTCACATCTGTCCTCCTCCCCTCTTTTCACACATCTATCTGTAACTATCTATCTATCTTCCTGTGTCTGCCTGTTTCCCACATCTGTTTGTTTTGTCAGGCATCTGTGCATCTCCCCCTTCTCTCTCTCCCTCGCTGCATCCTTTATCTCCCACTCTCTCTCTGCCACTCACACACTGTTGCTCTCTCCTTGAACTCTCCATCTTTTCCATCCCATCTCTTTGTGCTCTGTCCTCAATCTCCCCTCTTCTTCTCATTGTCTCCCCCTCTGTCACTCTTACTCTCTCCATCACTTCTCCCTCAGACTCTCTCTCTGTCCGTCCTCCTCCTCTCCCTCCTTCCATCTCTCTCTCTCTCCATCTCCCTGCCTCTGTCTCTCTTCTTCCATATATTTGTCTCTCTGCCACCCTTCTTCATTTTGTCTCTCTCTCCTCCCGTGGATGGTGGTGGTGGGGCTGTATGTCAGTGAGATACACACATCAGGTCCTCACCTGTAGTAGTCCAGACCTTTGACAAAGTACCGATGCACTGTTAATGTCTGAGTAGCACGCTTACCGTGTGTATTCCACTCATGGGGCCTGTGGAAAGAGATTAGGAACAGCAATGTTTCAATATGAAGAGTTTTCAAGAGTGCAGAGCTGAAAGATGGATTGAAGGAGAAACAGAAACTCTCATTGAATGATATTGGTGGTGAGACCACACTTGGACTATTGTGCAGAGTTCCAGTCACCCAACTACAGGAATTATTCCAACTAAATATATAGGAATAATTTCAACTATGGGAACCCCGTCATTAAGTTGGAAAGGGTACAGAAGAGATTCATGAGGATGTAACAGGGACAGGAGGGGTTGAATGATATGGAGGGACTGGACAGGCTGGGGCTGTTTTCACTGGAGTGAAGAAGGCAATAAAGTGACTGCTTTCCCAGGGTTGGGGTGTCTAAAACATGAGGGCATAGGTTTAAGGTGAGAGGGGAAAGATTTAAAGGGGACCTAAGGGGCAATCTTTTCCACACAGACGGTGCTACATTAATGGAATAAGCTGACAGAGGTCATGTAGAGATGGATTTAAAAGACATTTGGTCAGGCATATGGATAGAAATGTTTAGAGGAAGTTAATAACAAGTTGGTGGAGACCAGACAGTATCTGCAGGGAGAAAATGCACAGATGACCATTTTCTCCAGTCTGAAGATCAGGAACCAAAACATTATTTGTCCAGTTGGAAGGGGAGGGGAGGGGAGGGGGTGGGGAGAGTGGGTGATGAAGGAGAGTGTCCATGGTGGGGGTGGGGTGGGGAGAGTGGGTGATGAAGGAGAGTGTCCAAGGGAGGGGAGGGATGATGGGGGAGAATGTCCACAGGAGGGGTGGGGGCAGGGAGGGTGGGTGATGAGGGAGAGTGTCTATGGGTGGGGAGGGGGTGGAGAGAGTGAGTGGTGGGGGAGAGTGTTCAGAGGAGGGGTGGGGTTGGGGAGAGTGGGTGATGAAGGAGAGTGTCCATGGGAGGGGAGGGGTGGGGAGAGCAGGTGATGGGGGAGAGTGTCAGTGGGAGGGGTGGGGGTGGGGAGAGTGGGTGATGAAGGAGAGTGTCCATGGGAGGGGAGGGGTGGGGAGGGTGGGTGATGAGGGAGAGTGTCCATGGGAGGGGAGGGGTGGGGAGGGTGGGTGATGAGGGAGAGTGCCCGTGGGAGGGGAGGGATGATGGGGGAGAATGTCCACAGGAGGGGTGGGGTTGGGGAGAGTGGGTGATGAGGCACAGTGTCCATGGATGGGGAGAGTGGGTGATGGGGGAGAGTGTCCGTGGTAGGGGTGTAGAGTGGGTGATGAGAGTGTCCGTGGGAGGGGTGTAGAGAGTGGGTGGTGTGAGTGTCCGTTGAAGGGTGGGAAGGGGGTGGGGAGAGTGGGTGATGGGGCAGAGTGTCCATAGGAGGGGTGGGGATGGGGAGAGTGGGTGATGAGAATGTCCGTGGGAGGGATGGGGATGGGGAGAGTGGGTGATGGGGGAGAGTGGGTGATGGGGGAGAGTGGGTGATGTGGCAGAGTGGTGGGGAGAGTGGGTAATTGGGGCAGAATGGTGGGGAGAGTGTCCGTGGGAGGGGATCCAGTGGGTTGGAGATTTGACTGATATGAAGGTACAGCACAGCAGTCAGTTATTTGGCTTATTGAGTCTGCACTGACCACCAAGCACCCATTTTATGATCAATTGCCCCATAGATTCTCCCCCTTAATTTATAGCAGCCAATTAACGTAGCCCTCACACATCTTTTGAATATGGGAAGAATCCAGAGCACCCTTGGGAAGCCCACAGAATAACAGGGAGAATGTACAAACACAGGCAGCAGAGGCAGATATCAGGATTGAACCAGGGGTTACTGGAGCCGTGTGGTGGTAGCTTTACTAGTTGTGTCACTGTGCCACCTAAACCATTGAACAGACAAACTTTGGTGTTCAAACCCAAGGATTGCAGGTGTGCAGTACACAAGGTTGCCAGCACAGGTGTGCACAATATTTCCCTTCATTTGTCAGGCACTAAATAAGAACAGTGTTACAACTTTATCTATTGGTCAGGCCACACCTGGAGAACTGTATAATTCTGATCTAGGATTAGGCACCTGAATTATGAGGAACGACTGGATAGACAGCGTTAGTTTTCCTGGGAATTGAGGAGGCTGAAGGTGACCCGGTGGACATGCACAAAGGTATGAGAGTAAGAGACAGAGCAGATAGTAGGAAACTAGATGGCTCACTTTTAGGAGAAGTGGGAAAAGATTTAGAGATCTGAAAATAACTTTTTCAAGAGAGGGTAGTTGGAATCTGAAACACACTGCTCGAGGCAGTGGAAGCAGTGACTCTCACAACATTTAGAAGTTAGAAGAGGATTGATGAGGGCAGTGTGGCCTGCTAAATTCAGCAAGGCCTTTGACAAGGTATCGCATTGTAAGCTCGGCTGGAAGGTTAGATCACATGGGATCCACGGCAAACTAGCCAATTGGTGAGAAAATTGGTTTGATGGCAAGAGCCAGAGGGTATAGTAAAGAGTTGTTATTCAGATTGGAGATCAGAAACCAGTGGTGTGCCACAGGGATCGATGCTGGGTCACTATTGTGGAATGACCGAATGGCCTAATTCTGCTCCAATCACTTATGACCTTGTCATGGCCCAGCTAATGTCCACATAGACAACGATCTTTAACCTCAATCAATCCTCTTGGTCACCTCTTTAAAAAACTGTCTGCTTTGTGAGATATGATTTCCTATGATTATCCCTGATCAGTCTTTATCTATCAACTGCTGGTAAATGATGTCCCTCAGAATCACCTGCAGTTACGTACCCACTACTGATGCAGGCTCACTCACCAGTGGTGCCCTGGCTTGTCCTTGGTGCCCTTAAATAACTGTACATTAGCCACCTTCCAGTCTACTGGAACTTCACCTGTGCCTAAAGATGATGGTAATATCTGTGCAAGGGCTCCACAATTTCTACCCTAGCTTTTCACAAGGTGCAAGTATACATTTGGTCAACCCCTGGGGATTTATCCACCTTAGGTACAAACCATTACCAAAGAGTTCTATGGCCAGCCAGATCTGGCCAATCGATGTTCAAACGTGGTAGTAAATCCTGAAAATAAACAAATTAACATTTTGTGTCAGGACAAGAGTGAAATAAAAACTGAAAATACAAGAAGGAGAACATCACATACCCTACACAGCGATAGCAGCTGGATTGCAATCAAGTTGGTCAGCGATATGAAAACAGATGCAGGTATCTGGGAATAGGGTGGGATCTAATCCAGGGATTTGGGGGTTTGTAAATAAACAGATACTCAGGAATTACAGGTTGGAATCCAAGTGAGGATTTCCACATAATCTAACAGAAACCCAAAAGTTATGTGTAGACTTGAATATTGAGTCGTAGATTTATAGTTATAGAGTCATAGAGTGGTACAGTGTGGAAACAGGCTCTTCAGCCCAACTCGCCCATACCGGCCAATAGTGGCCCAGCTACCCTAGTCCCACTTGCTTGGTCCATAATACTCCAAACCTGTCCTATCCATGTACTTGTCCAACTGTTTCTTAAACGATGGGATAGTCCCAGCCTCAACTACCTCCTCTGGCAGCTTGTTCCATACACCCACCACCCTCTGTGTGAAAATGTTACCACTCGGATTCCGATTAAATCTTTGCCCCTTCACCTTGAACCTATGTCCTCTGGTCCTTGATTCCCCTACTATGGGTAAAGGACTCTGTGCATCTACCCGATCTATTCCTCTCATGATTTTGTATACCTCTATAAGATCTCCCCTCATCCTCCTACGCTCCATGGAATAGAGACCCAGCCTAGTCAACCTCTCCCTATAGCTCACACCCTCTAGTCCTGGCAACATCCTTGTAAATCTTTTCTAAACCCTTTCAAGCTTGACAATATCTTTCCTATAACATGGTGACCAGAACTGAATACAATATTCTAAATGCGGTCTCACCAACGTCTTATAAAACTGTAACATGACCTCCCAACTTCTACACTCAATACTCTGACTGATGACGGCCAAATTGCTGAAAGCCTTTTTGATTACCTTATCTACCTGCGACGTGACTTTCAAGGAACCATGCACGTATTCCTAGATCCCTCTGCTCTGTAACACTACACAGAGGCCTACCATTTTACTGTGTAGGTCCTACCCTTGTTCGACGTCCCAAAATACAATACCTCACACTTCTCTGCATTAAATTCCATCAACCACTCCTCCGCCCACCTTGCCAATCGATCCAGATCCTGCTGCAATTGTTCACAACCATCTTCACTATCTGCAAACCACTAACTTTGGTATCATCAGCAAATTTGATAATCTTGCCCTGTATGTTCTCATCCAAATCATTGATGTAGATGACAAACAGTAATGGGCCCAGCACCAAACCCTGAGGCACACCACTAGTCACAGGCCTCCATTCTGAGAAGCCACCTTCCACCATCACCCTCTGCCTCCTTCCATGGAGCCAATTAGCTATCCTTTCAGCTATCTCTCCTTGGATCCCATGAGATCTAATCTTCCAGAGCAGCCTACCATGTGGAACCTTGTCGAACACCGTACTGAAGTCCATTAACACAACTTCTACAGCTCTGCTCACGTCTTCAAAAAAATCAATCAGAATTCTGAGACATGACCTCCCACGTACAAAACCATGCTGACTATCCCTAATTAGCCCTTGCCCATCCAAATGCCTGTATATTCTATCCCTCAGAATACTCTCCAGTAACTTACCAACTACAGATGTTAAGCTCACCGGCCTATAGTTCCCAACATTTTCCCTGCAGCCTTTCTTGAAAAGAGGCACAGCATTTGCCACCCTCCAATCTGGCACCTCTCCTGTATTTAAGGATGACTCATAAATTTCAACCAGGGCTCCCGCAATTTCCTCTCTAGTTTCCCGGAATGTCGTCGGATATAGACAATAGACAATAGGTGCAGGAGTAGGCCATTCAGCCCTTCGAGCCAGCACCGCCATTCAATGCGATCATGGCTGATCACTCTCAATCAGTACCCCGTTCCTGCCTTCTCCCCATACCCCCTCACTCCGCTATCCTTAAGAGCTCTATCCAGCTCTCTCTTGAAAGCATCCAACGAACTGGCCTCCACTGCCTTCTGAGGCAGAGAATTCCACACCTTCACCACTCTCTGACTGAAAAAGTTCTTCCTCATCTCCGTTCTAAATGGCCTACTCCTTATTCTTAAACTGTGGCCCCTTGTTCTGGACTCCCCCAACATTGGAACATGTTTCCTGCCTCTAATGTGTCCAATCCCCTAATTATCTTATATGTTTCAATAAGATCCCCCCTCATCCTTCTAAATTCCAGTGTATACAAGCCCAATCGCTCCAGCCTTTCAACATACGACAGTCCCGCCATTCCGGGAATTAACCTAGTGAACCTACGCTGCACGCCCTCCATAGCAAGAATATCCTTCCTTAAATTTGGAGACCAAAACTGCACACAGTACTCCAGGTGCGGTCTCACCAGGGCCCGGTACAACTGTAGAAGGACCTCTTTGCTCCTATACTCAACTCCTCTTGTTATGAAGGCCAACATTCCATTGGCTTTCTTCACTGCCTGCTGTACCTGCATGCTTCCTTTCATTGACTGATGCACTAGGACACCCAGATCTCGTTGAACTCCCCCTCCTCCTAACTTGATCTGATCAGGCCCCGGAGATTTGTCTACCTTCATACACGACAGTACCTTCAGTACTTCCTTGACGGTAACAATGACTCTCATGACACTTCCAGTGAATGCTCCAATTTCCTTTGTCCTACTGTCTTTCTCCTCGGTAAATACAAAGGAGAAATACTCATTTGAGGACCTTGCCCATCTCCTGTGGCTCCACACAGAGGTGACAGTTTTTATTCCTGAGATGTCCCACTCTCTCTCTAGTTACCCTTTCTCCCTTAATTATTTATAAAATCTTTTGGAATTGTTCTTGAGGCTACTCGCAAGAGCTATCTCCTGGCCTCTTTTTAGCCTTTCTGTTCTCCTTTTTTTAGTTGCTCCTTAGTTCCCAAAACTCCTCCAGGGGTGCACTTGATCCCAGCTGCCTATACCTGTCCCATGTATCCTTCTTGTTTTTGACTAACATCTCAATTTCCCTCATCAGCCAAGCTGCCTTGTTTGCCTGCTATGCCTTTCACTCTAACGGGGACGTACACATCCTGAGCTCTCTTTAGTACACTTTTAAAAACATCCCACTTGGCCGATGTTCCATTCCCCATCAAATAACCTGCTCCAGTCAACTTGAAGGTTCTCTCATACCCTCAAAGTTGGCCTTACCCCAGTTGAGCATTTTAACACATGGACCCTCTCCATTCCGATCCATAGCTTTCTTAAACCTCACCTGAACCCTTCATGCTATGATTTTCCCAGTCTATATTAGGAAAGTTAAAATCCCCTACAATAACAACCTTATTTGACCTGCAGCTGTCTGCAATCTCCTGGCACATTTGCTCTTCTAATTCCCGTTGACTATTTGGGCGTTTGTAGTACACCCCTTTCCTGATCATCCCTTTCTTGTTCCTCAGCTCCACCTATATAGTTTCACTAGACGAACTGTCCGTAATGTTACCTCTGAACTTAACCTCTGAACCTAGCCGTGCCATCCTCCTTAATCAACAATGCAACTCCCCCTCTGCTTTTTTCCTCACCCATGTCTCTCCTGAAGCTCCTGTACCCCGGATCATTGAGCTGCCAGTCCTGCCCCTCCCTTATCCATGTTTCAGTCATGGCTTGCATTTTACCCAACTACACTAATCCCATTTGCCCACATTAAGACAGTATCCCTCTCTGCCATGTCCTATTTAAGCATTTGTCTCAAAGCTTTTTAAACATAAGATTCAGATTAACATTCAGTGCGGAAACGTGCCCTTTGGCCCAAGTCCTCGCCAACCAGCAACCCCCGCACATTACCACTATCCTACACACACTAGAGATGATTTTTTAAACATTTACCAAGCTTACAACCCAAGAGTATGAACTTCGAATCCTCCAATTTTAGGTGACCTCTAACAACCCCCCCCCTCCCCCTTACCTGGCTCACACCTATTTCTCCCTTCCCCCTCCTCTTACATCTCTTCCTATGGCTTCACAATTTGTAATCCCCCTCCTCTCTTCCAGCTTTCTTTCCCCCACCTCTTACAATCAGTCTGAAGAAGTATCCTGACTTGAAACGTCTCCAATCCACATTCCTCAGAGATGTTGCCAGACCCACTGAGTTACTCCATCACTTTGTTTCTTTATTTAACACAGACCAGACTTAGACCCAACCAGTGACCCAACCAACACAATCACTGACTTGTCAGACCCTGGTCATCCTTCTCCCTGTTCTCTTCCAGCAGAAGGTACAGAAGCTTGAAAGCGTGCAACACTAGACTCCAGAACTGCTTCTTCCCCTCTGTTATCAAGCTTCTGAACGGTCCTTCCATTAACTAGGGTACTAAACCAATTCACCTCTACTGCATTGCAGACATTGGACTTTGTTTCTGGAACTAATGCACTACAAAGCTGAGAAACATATTCTCAGTTACTCCAGCACTCTGTATCTTCCCCTTTGTTCTATCTATTGCACTCGAGTTTGGCTTGATTGTTTTTATGTATAGTATTTTCTGATCTGATTGGAAAGCATGCAAAAGAATGCTGTATCATTGCTGTATCATTTCACTGTATCTCGGCACATGTGACAACAATAAACTTAAGCCGAACCTAAACCTAATATTGTGTAGGAAATAACTGCAGATGCTGGTTTAAATTGAATGTAGACACAAAATGCTGGAATAACTCAGTGGGACAGGCAGCATCTCTGGAGAAAAGGACTGGATAACATTTCGGATAAGACTTCTTCAGACTGAAGGGTCTCGAGCTGAAATGTCACCCAGTCCTTCTCTCCAGAGATGCCTCCTGTCCCGCTACACCTAATATTCACAGGTGAAATACTACAAGATTGGAAGGCTTGAGTTATTAGGTGACATTGGATCAGCTGTGGACACAAGAAACTGCAGGCACCGGAATCTTTAGCAAAAACAATGCTGGAGTAAGATGCTGGATTTAGGCAGCATCTGCAGAAGGAATGGACAGGAAACCTTTTGGGTTGGGAACCTTCTTCAGATTGATCAGACTGAACAGACAGGGACTGTTTTCCCTGGAGTGAAGGAGGCTGAAGGGTGATCTTATGGAGGTTTATGAAATCATGGGAAGCATAGAGAAGGCGCATGGTCACAGCCTATACTCCAGCATAGGGGAGTCTAAAACTAGAGGGCACAGCTTTAATGTGAGAGGGGAGAGACTTATTCCCACACAGGGTGCTGGGTATAAGGAAGAAGCTGCCAGAGACATTGGTAGGGATGGGTAGAATTATAACGTTTAAAAGACATTTGTACAGGTTTATGCATAGGAAGGGTTTAGAGGGATATGAGCCAAACAGGCAAAGCTCACTAGCTTTGGTAGACATCTTGATTGGCATGGTTAAGCTGACAGGTCTCTTTGCATGCTGCATGATTCTAATATCAGATATCTGTGGGGGAGTAACATGCTTGGATCTATGGCAGGAGTTCAGATAGTTTATGTGTGGAAATAACAGATACCAGAGTTACAGAGTGGGAAGTCATTCATTGTCTGTAGGAAGTCATTTACATGTTGAATAACAGATACTAGGAGTGGGTTACAAACTGAAGGTTTTCAATGGGTTTGTGTGTTTCTGTACACAATCTCAAATACTGCAGCTGAGGCCAATGTAAAATGCCCAGAGAACAGACCTGAGGACACCTCCTGCTGCTGTGTGATTTGAAAAGCCCACCCACCCTCTAGAGAAATTGACCAAAGGCCTGTGTGCCAGCGTGTCACCCCAGACCCAAAACTCACGATGGTCTTGAACCGTAAGTACTTACTCTTATTTTGTCGAAGGTAAAGTCATGTTTATTCACATTGTCACCCTGGGGGGGCCTGGAAGATAAATGGATGGGGTGAGTTACTACCTCCAAGCTGAAGAGTTCCTGCACTTTGCTGACAACTTCTTCACAGGGACAACACTTCCTGTTCTGTCTCAGTGCCAGAGACCAGGAGCTCCGTGGTAACTCCAGCGTTGCAGAATCGGTGCTCCCACACTGCAGCTTGGAGCAATGACAGCAAATATACCCCGTCCCGGGTTTGCCGGGTGTGAAGTTAACCATGTTAACAAATATACGTGACCCACTCCACATTTCTTGCTATTAAATATGATATTAAAAGGTTGCATGCTCTGAGTCAGCAGAGCAGTCTCTGGCTTGACATGTTATTGTGAACAAAGAAGTTAATTGTCACTCACGTCTTGAATATATTATTCCAACAGAGGTCTGGCTTTGTCTCTGCAGACCTTTAGTGACATCACAACAGATTCTTGGTCTCTTTATTTAAAGAGAGGTATAGCTGCCATGGAAGCAGTTGGGTGAATGGTGAAAGGTTGAGTCCTGGGATGGGGTGCTGTATGAGAGATTGAGCAGGTTGGGCCGAAGCTCACTGGAGATTTTGGAATGGGAAGTGATCTTCATGAATTGTCTAAATTGTGAGGGGGACTGACAGGGTTGTGTCAGATTCAGGGGCGGCCATTTGAGGTGGAGCTGAAGACCTTTGCTCAGAATGCAGCCGTGCAGCTGCAGAACCAGCTGTTGTTCTGGTGCTGGTGCCCAGTGCCTGGGCTCAGTGGAGACCACAGCCCAGCACCACAGCCCGACACTACCACTGGAGACCCCCCTGTCAGCTCTCCCTGACAACTCCCATCTCTCACTAGAACCCATCTGAGTAACGAGACTTACCACCAGCCATGGATGGTCCACCAATTAAAATTACATTCTGAGCTGGTCCAGTTCTTCACCTGGAGAAAGAACAAAGAAAACCCATCACTGAAACAGAATGGATGAAAAAGGTTAAAAAAAAGATAGATCATTGGGGTCATTGTCAGGCAGAGAGTGGGCAGGCAATGGGAGGGTTTGGCAAAAGGACAGAGGGGTGAGTGAACAAAGGGAGGGGTGGAAGAGACAGGTGGATGGGTCAAAGTGACTGTGGGATTGGTTGCTTCTCTCCAGGTGGATGTTTCTCTGCTTCTCAGGATATGAGTGAGAGGGTGCAGAGGAAAGTGGGACCCAGAACAAGTGGTACACATTGGTACCAATGTGGAGAAGGCAGCAATGGAAGTCTGTCAATGTTGCCAGAGGTGGACAGGTGGCAATCTCTGGGTTGCTGGCACGGCGAGGCTTCAGGGAGAACAGAATATGAAGAGAAGGTGGTGATAGACTGGTAACATCCATGGTGCATACAGGTACATTCAGATTCAGAGGCAGATGAAACCTGTATGAGATGGACGGGTCACAAGTTAATAGGATTGGGACAATGCCCAAGTCACGACAGTTGAATCAAGATCAGCAGGGTATGGGCATACCAGGCAATAACAGCAAAAATAAATAAGGTGAACAGAGGGTGTGAGTGTTGGATGATGACAGAGAAGGAATTGTTGGATAGGAGCAAATTGAGAGACACAATCTGGTGTCCACAATATACACAGAATGTGATGAGTAAGATTGGTGAGCTGCAGGTACAAAGAGCCATGTGTGATTATGATGTGCTGCTGATCACATGGCTCATTCTCGGCAGAACAGACCTCTTAATATTCAAAGATATGGTGGTCAGAAAAGGCAAGGATGGAAAACAGGAGATGGGAGGCAGAGGAAAATGGTATTATAGACTATCGATTAAACATTCCCTTCTCCAAACAAGACAGCATCAAAGCTTCACCGTCGCCTCTCGCCGATGGACGGATGCCAACTACTATAGACTGAAGAGAGGGGATGTCCTTGAGGCCATGCACAAACTCGCTTGGGCTGGAATTCACTTTGCAGAACTTCCTCTTCTTCCCGACGTCGTTCATGCCCATGTGCACAACCACTTCTGGCTGTTCACCCTTCCTCTTGAGGATGTTCTGAAGTCGGTCTGTGACATATTTAACCCTGGCACCAGGGAGGTAACAGACCATCCTGAAGTCCCGCCTGCCGCTACAGAATCTCCTGCCCACACTTCGGACAATGGAGTCACCTACTACTATGGCTCTGCCTCACGTCGGTCTCCCCAGTCGAGTCTCCTTGCCAGGATTGGAGCCACCGACCTGTTCACCGCTTGGACTGGAAGCGTCTTCTGCTCCGACAACTCCTAAGGGGGCATACCTGTTTTCATTCGGCACAGCCACCGGGGTCGCCTGCTCTCCACGTTTACTCCCTTTTCTCCCAGTCACCCACCTGCTCTCCTCCTGAATCACTGGCTTAACAACTTCACTTGTCCAGGAAACTCTCATTTTCCAGGATGGCCCTAAGGTCATCCAGCTGCTTCCCCAGTTCCCCAACACGTTCACTCAGGAGCTGCACCTGGACACAATTCCTGCAGGTGTAGTCTCCAGAAGCTCCATAGGCATCCTTGACCGCCCATAACCTGCAGGAAATACACTGCACCAACCTGCCTGCCATTTCTTCAGTGGACAAAAAATCACAAGTTTCAAAGATCTGGGATACCAAAAAAAATTAGAGATTGCCAAATTTTATTTGGAGAAAAAAATAAATGGACAGAACACTTTTCAACTCTTGTTTCCTTACGCAAGCATAGATAATGTGCTTTGTGTTAGTAAATCGCGAAATGGACTGCTCTCCCCAGTCCTCATGTATCACAAGTGTTGATATTGTGGCAGCTGGCACTGTCACTGAAGAATGGGGAATGTTTTATGTACAGACGAGGAGTATTCCCACACCAGGGAAAAGTAAAGGAACTCAGGTGCTCCCTGGATCACCCAGGAGGGAGTGAAGGAAGGAGTGAGCATGAGGAAGGTGAGACTTCAATGGAAACCCACCTGAATGTGGTGAGTTGGGAGAGGCAGTGAGTACAAAAGGAGAGAGGCTTTTCAAGGGAAAGTGGAACAAAGAGCCTTCCAAAGGCCTGTAAATGGGATGAGCGGAGTGTGGAGATCAGGGTATAACGGAGTGATCTGCATCAAGGTAGAGGCACAGCTGGAACATGGCTGAGGGCATTGTATCACCCGTTATCAGGAAATGGGAGCTGCCAGAAGCGGAGTGATGCAGATCTGGGAGAGGGGGTGGGGGTAACTGATGAGGAGGAGGAGGTAACACTAACAAGTCACTTGCACCGGAAGGGATAATCCCAGGTTGTTAAAGGATGCAAGGGTCATGGAGCAGGTGGCTGTAATCTATGTTGCCACCACCTTCTGTGTGAAGAAATTGACCCTCAGGTTCCAATCAAATCTTGCCCCACTCACCTTTAACCTAAGTCTTCTTGTTCATGATTCCCCCGCGTTCGGTAAAATACCCTATCTATTCCCCTCAAGACCTTATACTCCTTTATAAGATCATTGCTCATCTTCCTGCACTCCAAAGAATAACGTTCTCGCCTACACAACCTCTCTCTGTAGCACAGGCTCACAAGTCCTGGCAACATCCTCTTCAGCTTCTCTGTGCTCTTTAAGCTTAATGACATCCTTCCTATTGCAGAGTGACCAAAACTGAACACAATACTCCAAATGCAGCCTGAAAGTCTTGTGCAACTGTAACACAATATTGCAACTTCTTTACTTAACACCCTGATTAATGAAGGTACCAAAAGCCTTTACTACCCATTCCTCAAACCTCCCTGAGAGGATGTTAGTCCTTTTCCAGTTTTGATGCACCCTGTCCCTCTTGTACAGGTCACACCTGCCCAGAAGTTATCCCAGTGATCTCATCAGCTAAAGGCCTGCCTTCTGCACCAGTTCTTCAGCCATGCGTTCATCTATTCTATTGTTACCATCGTTGGCATATGGCACTGAGAGGAATTTTGAGATTACACTCTGGAAGTTCTGCTTTGTAAACTTCTACCAAACTCTCTAAGTTCACCCTGTCGGATCTCACCTCTCGTTCTGCCTAGGTTGTCAGTACCATTGTGTACAGCAATCTCAGCTGTTTTCCCTCCCCTTTCACAATGTCCCGGATCCAATCCAAGACATCCCTGTCCTTGACACGTGAGAGGCAACAAACCATCCTGGGATCTCGCTCTGAGCCAAGGGGAAGTCCATCTCTTCCCCACACCACAGCTCACTGAGATGTTTCCTTGCCCTGCTGTGCATCACAGCCAACTGTGGTGCCACACCTTGGCTACTGCTGCAACTTTCCTCTGAGAGACCTACTCTGTCTGCGAGGGGAATGACCACAGGGCACTCACTCCTGCACGACCTGCCTGCACTTACTGCTCCTCCTGGTCATCCACCTCCTTCCTTTCTCTACCTGCAGTGTGACTAATTGCTAAATTCAGTCAACAAAGTTCTCCGTAAATCAAATTCTCCACGGCACTACACAGTGGGAAGCTGCAGCTGGACACAGCCTCCTGCAGGTGTAGTCAGACACACCAGAAATGTTCCCAAACTCCCACAGGAAGAGCAGACCACTGGCCTAACCTCCATAACCTTTCCTCTTGTTCTACCCTTATTAGACCTTTGATGTATATGGTCTCACTTCCACCTGACATTGCTCTGCCCATCTTATTAGATCAATATCACCATGTAACCAATCACTCTTCAGACATAAATCCAGATACACACATTCTGTCCCAAATAAACCTCCTCACCATGGGTGGCACAATGGCGCAGTAGTACAGCTGCTGCCTCCCAATGCCAGAGACCCGGGTTTCATCCTGACTACGGGTGCTGTCTATATGGAGTTTGCACGTTCTTGCTGTGACTGCGTGTGTTTCCTCTGGATGCTCTGGTTTCCTCCCACATCCCAAAGACGTGTGGGTTTGTAGGTTAATTGTCCCTAGTGTGTATGATAGAACTAGTGTACTGGTGATTGCTGTTCAGCACGGACTCAATGGGCCTGTTCCACTCTATATCTCTGAAACTAAAAACATGTACACGTTACTGAAGGAATCACAGATCAGAGGAGCAGGACATGACACAAGAGGGACTGATGTCAGAAGGCAGCTGTTTTATGGATCGCTGACTGAGGGCAAACGATCAGGTGGTGACAGAACAAGTTTCAGAGATGCTCGTACAGTATTCTTGAAGCCTTTCAACATCGACACACTCCATTGGTGACAACAAACAGTGGATTGTCTTATTTGGCATACCTGCATAAAGTGTGTGCTCGGTCGTAAAGAGTTATCATGGAAACAGCCCCATTGATCGAACTCGTCCATGCTGACCAAGGTGCCTCACCTAAGCTAGTCCCATTTCCTTAGGTATGGCCCATATCCCACTAAACCTTTCCTGTCCATGTGCCTGCCCAAATGTCTTTTAAATGCTGTTATTGTACGTGCCTCAATGATCTCCTCTGGCAGTTCATTTTCCATACCTACCACCCTTTGTGTGAAGAAATTCTTATTAATTCTTTCCCCTCTCACCTTAGGCCTATGCTCTCAGGTTCTTAATTCCACTATCCTGGGTAAAAAACTGTACATTCACCATATCCATTCCCTATGACTGATGAAAGCCAATACACTAAAACTCCTCTTTAATACCCAAACCACCCGTGATGCCACTTTCAGGGAACTACACTTTACACTAGCACTTTCACTGCTTAGTTTTTAGTTTAGTTTAGAGATACAACGTGGAAACAGGCCCCTCGGCCCACTGAGTGCGCAGATGAGCAATCCCCACACATTAACACTAATCTACACACACTAGGGAGAAATTACAATTGTACCCCGCCAATTATCCAACAAACCTGTATGTCTTTGGGGTGTGGAAGGAAACCTAGAGAAAACCCACACAGGTCACGGGGAGAACTTACAAACACTGTACTGACAAGTACGTAGTCAGGATCGAACTTGGGTCTCTGGCGCTGTAAGGCAGCAACTCTACTACCGCACCACCGCCCGATCCCTCTGCTCTACAACACTCCACAGGCCCCTGCCATTCACTGCGAAGGTTCTACCTTGGTTTGACTTTACAAAATTTAACATCTTGCACTGATCTGCATAAAACTCCATTTGCCTCTCCTCGGCCCACTTGCCCAGCAGATCAAGACCCTGCTGTAATTTTTGATAACCCTCTTTGCAATCTGCGATACCACCTACTTTATTGTCATCTACAAACTTACTAATCAAGCCTTGTACACTCTCATCCAAATCAGTTGTAACCTGAGACAAGCCTCTTCATTGTCCACTATACCACCAATCTTCTCTCAACCTTATTGTTCCAAACGTGCGTTTCAAGGTAGATAAGGAAAGGTACAAGGATTAGAAATTAAGGATCTGAAGTGGGGAAGGATGATATGAATGTCATGAAACAGGACCTGGCAAAGGTTGACTGGGAGCAGGTACATCCATAACCCTACCAGTCATGCCATCCAGATTCTAATTATTAATATGGCAATATGATCTCTAAAGCAGCTTCTGTGATAATGACACTATTTGCATGCTCTCACAATCAAAGCACTCAGACTGGCACACAAATAATTCCATTTACCTTACAGACATTTTTCGGCCATTGAAGTGCCAGAATATTATCGGGAGGAACTTCCAAGTTAGATTTGCTATAAAACAAAAGTGTTTTCATTAACGGATCTGTGAACTGGCCACACGAGGAAGTGCTGATAGAGCAAATAGTAATTGGCGGTACAGCCCCCGTTCACCTACTGCATATAAACCACCACAACACGCACTCACCTGGTAACTCCAGAGATGGGGGTAGAGATGTCAAAGGGAGGGAAAGAGTCAGAGTGGTCTAGGTGGGAGCAGAGTCAAAGTGGCAACAGGGATCATGAAATGTTTACATTCCATCTGAGTACACCAATCCAGTCATCTAGGTAGACAGAGCTCGGTTCAGTTTAGTTTATTGTCACATGTATCGAGGTACAGTGAAAAGCAGTGAAAAGTGACCAAAGGCAGCAGATCAAAACACCATCCACATTCCCCTCAGCCCCACACTTTCTGAACTTGGATGTTTCTCCTCACTTGCTTCCAATCCACTCACCACCCTCCCATTCATCTAGGCTTAATCAATGTAAATGCTGCATTCTCCAAGTTTATAATGTGAAGGTGTTTCTGGGGCTGCTTGGATTATGAATCCAAATCAGGTCTTACATTGTTCAATCCATGGTCTATAAAGAATATCAAGACAATAATGAATACTCTCCACATTCCTAGATGCGTGCACTTCCAATGACACTCGGAATGCTTGACTCATGTCTAGATGACCAAGGCGAATAACGCATTTAATGAGCACCCAGTCTATTCACACCCTCCACAGTGATACACCATGGCTGCAGTGTGTCCAGATTAAACTTCATCAGTCGTTTCTCTGCACATATTTTCAACCTATCTATATCCTGCTGAATCATTCGACAAGCCTCCTCACTATCCATAACTGCACCAATTAGGCAGCATCTCTGGAGAAAAGGAATAGATGATGTTTCAGGCTGAGTGAGAGTGTCAGTCCGAAGAAGGATTCCGACACGATACGTGACCTAGACGTTTCTCCGGAGATGCTGCCAGACCAGCTCAGTCTTTGCATATGCATGGGCGCAATCCCTTGTTAGGACAGGACGAGGCACTGGCACCTCAGGCTTGCCCCGGCCACTTGGCCTTAGTCTCAGTGGAAGTGCTGGCTGTCTCGGATTTTTTCCTGACAGCCCAGTCTTGACCACACAATGGTACTGGCAGACTCAGTTTTGTCCCAGTAACTCAGTCTTCCTCGGACTTGTGACAGGGGAACACAGCTAGCAGGGAGCCCTGCGCCTTGCCCCTTGCCTTTCCCTTTCCAACACTCTCTCTTTTCGCTAGAATGCCTAGGTTTATAGGGAACAGGCTGAAAAGGTTCTGGTGACCAAACCAATATAAGCTAATTGCCCCCCGCTGTTACCAATGATGCTGAGAATTGCCTCTCCTGGCCTGTCAGCCAATGAGAGGGATCAGAGCGGCATCTGAAGGAGGGGTCCCTCTCACATTGTGCACATCAACTTTGAATTCAATCTATCAAGTCTCTGTGGATCTCATGTACTTTAGCCTTTACATCAGCCTACCATGAAGGCCTGTGTTGAAAACTTTACTAAAATCCATTTATTCAACACCCATTGCCCTACGTTCAATTATCTTTGTCACCTCCTCAAAAAAATCAACCAATTTTTTAAGTTATCATCTCTGCCTCCCAAAGTCATGTTGACTATCCCTAAAAAGACTTATTATGGATAGATTAGGATTCTATCCCTAAAAATCTTCTCCACCAATTTTTCTACCACAGGCTCACCATCCTATGAATTACCTGTTTTGTCTCTATTTCCTGCCTCAAATGAAAGAATTGCAATGGGGTACCTGCAGAACTTTGGGATCTTGCATGTGGCTAAAGAGCATACAAAGATCTTTGTCAAGGCCCCAGCAGTCTCCACTCTTGTATTTTCAATGATCTGGGATAGATCCCATGAGGCCCTGGGGAGTTACCCACTATATTATTCTTCTAGAAAACAATACCTGTGCCACAGTGGCCCAAGGGTGATACAGTGACACAGCTGGTAGAGCTGCTGCCTCACAGTGCCTAGGACCAAAGTTTGATCCTGACCTTGCATGCTGACAGTGTTGAGTTTGCCTATTCTCCCTGTTCCTTCATCCCAAAGACATGCGGGTTTGTAGGTTATTTGGCTTCCGTAAATTGCCCCTGATGTGTAGGAAGTCCATGGGAAAGCAGGATAGCATGGAATTAGTGTGTATTGGTGATCAATGGTCGGAATGGACATGGAGAGCCAACGAGCCTGTTTCCATGCTGTATCTCTAAACTAAAGCAGAGTAAACCTCCTCCTTCTTGATCACATGTCCCTAGAATATCAATATACCCCTCCCTGATCGCACTATTCTCTCCTTGGTGAATGCAGGTGCAAAGTACTCATTTAGTACCTCACCCATTTCCAGATCCAAGCATCAATTTATCCTTGACTGGTCCAATCCTCTATCTAGTTACCCACTTGTTTGTCAACAATGGGTAAAATATCTTGGGATTCTCCTTAATCCTACTTGCCATGGGAGTTTCATTTTCCTCCTATTGTCTATACATTTCTCAAAGGGCCCAATTTCAGCTTCCTCAAACTTCCTTTTTCTTTTTGACTAAACTTGCAGCATCTCTTGACATCCAAGGATCCTGAGCCTTGCTATTCTTGCCTTCCGTCCTCTCTCCCCAGCACGTGCCTAATACTGATGTCATTAGCCTCACCTCAATGTAGCACATTCCCCGAAGGTCCAGGCTTATCCTTGTCCGTAACTTACTGCAAATATATGGAGTTGTGTTTGCTGATCCCAATATGCTCATGCATTGAAACTCCAATCAGCTGGCCAGGCGCATTTCCCAATACAAGGTCCAGTATGGTCCCTTCCCTGGTTGGATCTAGATATTGTCAAGAAACCCTCCTAGATGCACCTACAAAAATTCTGCCTCATCTAAGCTTTTGGCACCACCGGAGACCGAGTCCATATTGGGAAAATTAAAGTCACCCACTACAACTCACCCTCTGCTTTTACATCTTTCCCATATATCTGTTCCAGGGGTTTACTTGGACACTATAACATGACACAGTTGCATCAGTCACTTCTCCAGCTGTGATTTTTGTTTGATATAAAGGGTGTCAGGGGAAAGTTCAGAGCAACTTGCAATGAAACTGGACAGGATTGGTGCGTAAGATTCAAAATGGTGGCGGTTGCAGTAAAAGAACGGTGCTGCTGGGGTCTTTCCTCCCACACCTTCGGCAGCACTCTGTGCTCAAGGTTGATTGCGGGGTGGCACCCTGGGGATCGAAGGCTGAGCAGTGGCCGTGTGAGGCGAGTGACGACATGTTTATGGGTGGATGTCCCCTTGTCAAAGTGTCGGTGGAGTGGGCCACTGGAGGCCCTGCAGCAGCCGGGGGCTCAAGTGGCTCAGGTGCCGCTCTAAGAGGCCGAGTGCGTGGATCAGAACCAGCCTGCTGCAGCACAGAGTGGCGGAGCAGGGGTGGAGGACTTTGATAACATCGTCTGGCCAGATCGGCCGCTGCAACTCCAATGCAGTGCCGCCACTAGGACAACTGGCCTTTATGGCCAAGTTCGGACTCAACATTTTAAACAACCTTGGACTTCAATCTTACAAATAGCGCTGGAAATGTGGTGTGCCTTGTGTAATGCCTGTAACAGTGTAATCTACTATTCCTACACTCTTGTACTTAAGTATGTTTGTGTCTTTGTATAGTAAGATTCTTACTCAAGTGTACGTACCTAGTTACATGTGACAATAAAGTACCATTTAACCACTGGATCAGTAAACATTGAGGTGAGCTGCATTCTGAGTTGGAGACTTAAAGTTAAGAATTAAAGCTGTGCAAACCCATTAGGGCACAGAGGAATGGTCAGTGCATTGTATTTTGTAACATTTTATCTTGAATCATTTTAACTTTCTTGTAAAATTTAATCGCACATTTTATTACGTATTTTATGCCATAATAGTTTTTGATATTTACTTCCAATAAACATTTTAAAGACTAACATCTATAAGTTGAGTACTTTGAGAGTGTTGGCTGGTTTTACCGCCCAGACCGCACTGAGCCTGCACTCCCTGGAATTTAGAAGGATGTGGGGGGGACCTGATTGAAACATCGAATAGTGAAAGGCTTGGATAGAGTAGATGTGGAGAGGATGTTTCCACTAGTGAGAGAGTCTAGGAACAGAGGTCGTAGCCTCAGAATAAAAGGACGTCCATTTAGGAAGCTGAGGAGGAATTTCTTTACTCAAAGGGTGGTGAATCCATGGAATTCTTTGCCATAGAAGGCTGTGGAGGCCAGGTCGATGAATATTTTTAAGGTGGAGGTAGATAGACTCTTGATTAGTACGAGTGACAGGCTTATGAGGATAAGGCAGGAGAATGGGGTTGAGAGGGAGCCATGATTGAATGGCAGTTGATCAGCCATGATTGAATGGCAGAGTGGACTTGATGGGCTGAATAGCCTCATTCAGCTATCACTCATGAACAGATGGGATTAATCCAGACACAATGGAAAGAAAAAGCTCCCCTTACCAGTAATCCTGACTGTACTCACCCAGAACAGCTGGCTGCCACCAGGAAGAGGAGCAGGAGGAATGGCAGACCCATGTCACGGCGGAGACAGTTGTAGGCTATTGTAGCTGTAATGCACAGTGGGATGCTCAGGCTTTATACATCCCCAGGCTGCAGGCTCATGAGATCAGATGGGGCTGTGGTCACACAGGCTTCCTATACGACATGTTCCAACCACAAGTTCTTGCAACTACCAGAGGTACACTCCCTGCTCTTACCACAGGTACCAGAGCCTGCAGCAGAATAGGACAATAATGATAAACAGTCAAAATGATCAACATGCCCTAGAATATCAATATACACCTCCGTGATTGCACTATTCTCTCCTTGATGAATACAGGTGCAAAGTACTCATTTAGTAACTCACCCATTTTCGGGGAATCCATGCATAAATTCTCTTATTTACCTTTGACTGTTCCAATCCCCTCCTTAGTTACCCACTTATTTGTCAACAATGAATAAAATATCTTGGGATTCTCCTTAATCCAACTTGCCATGGAAGTTTTGTTTTCTTCTTATGGTCTACATTTCTCAAGGGCCCAATTTCAGTTTCCTCATCCTTTCATATGCTTCTTTTTTTCTTTTTGACTAAACTTGTCATCGAAGGTTCGTGAGCCTTGCCATTCTTGCCTTTCATCCTGTGTCTCCAGCTCATGCCTAATACTGATGTCATTGGCATCTTCTCAACTTAGCACTCTCCTCCAAGGTCCAGATTTATCCTTATCCGTAACTTTCAGAAAACATATGGAGTTGTGTTTACTGTTCCTGCATTGAAACTCCAATCAGCTGGCCAGGCTCATTTCCCAATACAGGGTCCAGTATGGTCCCTTCCCTGGTTGGATCTAGATATTGTCAAGAAACCCTCCTAGATGCACCTACAAAAATTCTGCCCAATCTAAGTTTGTGGCACCAAGGTGAGTTAAGTCCATATTGGAAAAATTAAAGTCACCCACTGCAACTCCTCTGTTGCTTTTACATTTTTCCCATATATCTGTTCCGGGAGTTTTCTTGGACACAATATTATTCTTCTAGAAAACAATACCTGTGCCACAGTGGCCCAAGGGCGACACAGTGACACAGCTGGTAGAGCTGCTGCCTCACAGTGCCCAGGACCAAAGTTTGATCCTGACCTTGGATGCTGCCAGTGTTGAGTTTGCCTATTCTCCCTTTTCCTACATCCCAAAGACATGCGGGTTTGTAGGTTATTTGGCTTCCGTAAATTGCCCCTGATGTGTAGGAAGTACATGAGAAAGCAGGATAGCATGGAATTAGTGTGTATGGGTGATCAATGGTCGGAATGGACATGGAGAGCCAACGAGCCTGTTTCCATGCTGTATCTCTGAACTAAAGCAGATTAAACCTCCTCCTTCTTGATCACATGTCCCTAGAATATCAATATCCCCTCCATGATCGCACTATTCTCTCCTTGCTGAATGCAGGTGCAAAGTACTCAGGAGGAATGGCAGACCCATGTCACGGCGGAGGCAGTTGTAGGCTATTGTAGCTGTAATGCACAGTGGGATGCTCAGGCTTTATACATCCCCAGGCTGCAGGCCTGAGATCATGAGATCAGACAGGCTTCCTATACGACATGTTCCAACCACAAGTTCTTGCAACTACCAGAGGTACACTCCCTGCTCTTACCACAGGCACCAGAGCCTGCAGCAGAATAGGACAATAATGATAAACAGTCAAAATGATCAACATGCCCTAGAATATCAATATACCCCTCCGTGATTGCACTATTCTCTCCTTGATGAATACAGGTGTGTAAGGGGTTTCTGCGCCGAGCTTTCGCCCGACCTAAGGTCCCCGTGCCTTGCTCTGATCCCTTGACCAGGCCGTGCACACTGGTTCCCCGTGAGTGGTTCGACCCACTCATCCCTTACGGTTCTAGACACTGGGCTTAGATGCAGGAGCTCTTATAGTGCAGAAAAAATTCAACCAGACCAGATTTCAAAACCAGGGTTGAAATGAAAAGGCTTTTATTCAGCACTTGGGACTATTGTCCATGAATATATTTATACAGTTCTATAAGACATATCTATAATACACATACCGAATACAAGAATACCTTTGATTTATTAATCACGAAACGCACAGTTCACAAGACATATACCCGAATACCCTTTTCGCTGAAAACTTAAAAACACACAGTTCCACGAGACATATATCCGAATACCTTCTTCGCTGAATTCTTGAAACACACAGTTCCACAAAACATATACACGAATACCCTTTTACTTATAATAATAATAATAATAATAATACATTTTATTTATATAGCGCTTTTCATATACTCAAAGACGCTTTACAGAGATTTTGAGAACATAGGGAAATTAATAAATAGATAAATAAGTAAATAAATAAATGAACAGAGAAAGGAGACAGTAGGTGAGGTGACCTTCAGTGGTTCTTATGAATTCTTAAACACAGTTCTGCAAGACACATACACGACTGTCAGATGGGGAACGTACGACGCATCGCAACCTTGACCAACCCATATTTTAATACACACCCAACGTTTATTCACAACCACCCTCCCCTCTACACTAAACTATGTCCAGGATATGTAGGATTTGGAGTGCATGCTCACCATGGGGCTATTACTGGGGTTACTGGCTGTTCGTTTTGCAGTATTTCTTCTCCAGTTGCGTGCCTGTTCCTCCCTCTTGCATCCGTTCTTCTTTCCGACTTTCTTCTTGACTTCAGTTGACTTCGAACCCGGTTTTCTCTGCGCTTCTTGACTGTGTCTGTCTTGACTGCTTGCGTTCCCTGCAGGTTTTCTTCTCGAGTTGACTTCACTTATTCACCCAAAAGTAGTGGCCAGTTATACTGTTTCTGACCCGTCCTATCTCCCGCCAGATCTTGGAATCTCTTTGTTCAAAAAGATATGTATGAGGTTTTCTTCTGATCTGCGCTTATGTTCGGGGATACCGGGGATGGCCAGACGGTGTTAATTGGGATTTCGTTGTGAGGTGATGGGTGTTAACTGGTTTCCCATCACCTACCAGGTAGTTTTCTATGGGCTATTGTGCCCCCTCACTGAGATGAACTGTTTAGGTCGGCTTGGGGCATTGTGAGTATGCTGATGTCAGCGCCCCAGTGTCTGGACTCCGACCTGGTTTCGTAGGTTTCTGCATGGCCAATACCCATCCTTTGTTCTGGCCGTAGCTTTGCAGAAACCTAGAGACTGGGTTGCAAGGTTTTTTACCTTTTGTGGCTGGTCACGAGGTCCTGCAGCCATTTTAGGACCCACAGATTGTGACATCCTTTGGTAAACTGACTGCAGCCTTTCTCCGCTATCAGCCCCAGTCTCCCGTTTAAAATGTCCAAACTGCAGCTCTTTGGTTTTGTGTTGATTTCAGAATGAGGGAAAACTTCTCAAATCTTACAGGTGCAAAGTACTCATTTAGTAACTCACCCATTTTCGGTGAATCCATGCATAAATTCTCTAATTTACCTTTGACTGTTCCAATCCCCTCCTTAGTTACCCACTTATTTGTCAACAATGAATAAAATATCTTGGGATTCTCCTTAATCCAACTTGCCATGGAAGTTTTGTTTTCTTCTTATTGTCTACATTTCTCAAGGGCCCAATTTCAGTTTCCTCATCCTTACATATGCTTCTTTTTTTCTTTTTGACTAAACTTGTCATCGAAGGTTCGTGAGCCTTGCCATTCTTGCCTTTCATCCTGTCTCCCCAGCTCATGCCTAATACTGATGTCATTGGCATCTTCTCAACTTAGCACTCTCCTCCAAGGTCCAGATTTATCCTTATCCGTAACTTTCAGAAAACATATGGAGTTGTGTTTACTGTTCCCAATATGCTCCTGCATTGAAACTCCAATCAGCTGGCCAGGCTCATTTCCCAATACAGGGTCCAGTATGGTCCCTTCCCTGGTTGGATCTAGATATTGTCAAGAAACCCTCCTAGATGCACCTACAAAAATTCTGCCCCATCTAAGTTTGTGGCACCAAGGGGAGTTAAGTCCATATTGGAAAAATTAAAGTCACCCACTGCAACTCCTCTGTTGCTTTTACATTTTTCCCATATATCTGTTCCGGGAGTTTTCTTGGACACAATATTATTCTTCTAGAAAACAATACCTGTGCCACAGTGGCCCAAGGGCGACACAGTGACACAGCTGGTAGAGCTGCTGCCTCACAGTGCCCAGGACCAAAGTTTGATCCTGACCTTGGATGCTGCCAGTGTTGAGTTTGCCTATTCTCCCTTTTCCTACATCCCAAAGACATGCGGGTTTGTAGGTTATTTGGCTTCCGTAAATTGCCCCTGATGTGTAGGAAGTACATGAGAAAGCAGGATAGCATGGAATTAGTGTGTATGGGTGATCAATGGTCGGAATGGACATGGAGAGCCAACGAGCCTGTTTCCATGCTGTATCTCTGAACTAAAGCAGAGTAAACCTCCTCCTTCTTGATCACATGTCCCTAGAATATCAATATCCCCTCCATGATCGCACTATTCTCTCCTTGCTGAATGCAGGTGCAAAGTACTCAGGAGGAATGGCAGACCCATGTCACGGCGGAGGCAGTTGTAGGCTATTGTAGCTGTAATGCACAGTGGGATGCTCAGGCTTTATACATCCCCAGGCTGCAGGCCTGAGATCATGAGATCAGACAGGCTTCCTATACGACATGTTCCAACCACAAGTTCTTGCAACTACCAGAGGTACACTCCCTGCTCTTACCACAGGCACCAGAGCCTGCAACAGAATAGGACAATAATGATAAACAGTCAAAATGATCAACATGCCCTAGAATATCAATATACCCCTCCGTGATTGCACTATTCTCTCCTTAATGAATACAGGTGTGTAAGGGGTTTCTGCGCCGAGCTTTCGCCCGACCTAAGGTCCCCGTGCCTTGCTCTGATCCCTTGACCAGGCCGTGCACACTGGTTCCCCGTGAGTGGTTCGACCCACTCACCCCTTACGGTTCTAGACACTGGGCTTAGATGCAGGAGCTCTTATAGTGCAGAAAAAATTCAACCAGACCAGATTTCAAAACCAGGGTTGAAATGAAAAGGCTTTTATTCAGCACTTGGGACTATTGTCCATGAATATATTTATACAGTTCTATAAGATATATCTATAATACACATACCGAATACATGAATACCTTTGATTTATTAATCACGAAACGCACAGTTCACAAGACATATACCCGAATACCCTTTTCGCTGAAAACTTAAAAACACACAGTTCCACGAGACATATATCCGAATACCTTCTTCGCTGAATTCTTGAAACACACAGTTCCACAAAACATATACACGAATACCCTTTTACTTATGAATTCTTAAACACAGTTCTGCAAGACACATACACGACTGTAAGATGGGGAACGCACGACGCATCGCAACCTTGACCAACACATATTTTAATACACACCCAACGTTTATTCACAACCACCCTCCCCTCTACACTAAACTATGTCCAGGATATGTAGGATTTGGAGTGCATGCTCACCATGGGGCTATTACTGGGGTTACTGGCTGTTCGTTTTGCAGTATTTCTTCTCCAGTTGCGTGCCTGTTCCTCCCTCTTGCATCCGTTCTTCTTTCCGACTTTCTTCTTGACTTCAGTTGACTTCAAACCCGGTTTTCTCTGCGCTTCTTGACTGTGTCCGCCTTGCCTGCTTGCGTTCCCTGCAGGTTTTCTTCTCGAGTTGACTTCACTTATTCACCCAAAAGTAGTGGCCAGTTATACTGTTTCTGACCCGTCCTATCTCCCGCCAGATCTTGGAATCTCTTTGTTCAAAAAGATATGTATGAGGTTTTCTTCTGATCTGCGCTTATGTTCGGGGATACCGGGGATGGCCAGACGGTGTTAATTGGGATTTCGTTGTGAGGTGATGGGTGTTAACTGGTTTCCCATCACCTACCAGGTAGTTTTCTATGGGCTATTGTGCCCCCTCACTGAGATGAACTGTTTAGGTCGGCTTGGGGCATTGTGAGTATGCTGATGTCAGCGCCCCAGTGTCTGGACTCCGACCTGGTTTCGTAGGTTTCTGCATGGCCAATACCCATCCTTTGTTCTGGCCGTAGCTTTGCAGAAACCTAGAGACTGGGTTGTAAGGTTTTTTACCTTTTGTGGCTGGTCACGAGGTCCTGCAGCCATTTTAGGACCCACAGATTGTGACATCCTTTGGTAAACTGACTGCAGCCTTTCTCCGCTATCAGCCCCAGTCTCCCGTTTAAAATGTCCAAACTGCAGCTCTTTGGTTTTGTGTTGATTTCAGAATGAGGGAAAACTTCTCAAATCTTACAGGTGCAAAGTACTCATTTAGTAACTCACCCATTTTCGGTGAATCCATGCATAAATTCTCTTATTTACCTTTGACTGTTCCAATCCCCTCCTTAGTTACCCACTTATTTGTCAACAATGAATAAAATATCTTGGGATTCTCCTTAATCCAACTTGCCATGGAAGTTTTGTTTTCTTCTTATTGTCTACATTTCTCAAGGGCCCAATTTCAGTTTCCTCATCCTTACATATGCTTCTTTTTTTCTTTTTGACTAAACTTGTCATCGAAGGTTCGTGAGCCTTGCCATTCTTGCCTTTCATCCTGTCTCCCCAGCTCATGCCTAATACTGATGTCATTGGCATCTTCTCAACTTAGCACTCTCCTCCAAGGTCCAGATTTATCCTTATCCGTAACTTTCAGAAAACATATGGAGTTGTGTTTACTGTTCCCAATATGCTCCTGCATTGAAACTCCAATCAGCTGGCCAGGCTCATTTCCCAATACAGGGTCCAGTATGGTCCCTTCCCTGGTTGGATCTAGATATTGTCAAGAAACCCTCCTAGATGCACCTACATAAATTCTGCCCAATCTAAGTTTGTGGCACCAAGGTGAGTTAAGTCCATATTGGAAAAATTAAAGTCACCCACTGCAACTCCTCTGTTGCTTTTACATTTTTCCCATATATCTGTTCCGGGAGTTTTCTTGGACACAATATTCTTCTTCTAGAAAACAATACCTGTGCCACAGTGGCCCAAGGGCGATACAGTGACACAGCTGGTAGAGCTGCTGCCCCACAGTGCCCAGGACCAAAGTTTGATCCTGACCTTGGATGCTGCCAGTGTTGAGTTTGCCTATTCTCCCTTTTCCTACATCCCAAAGACATGCGGGTTTGTAGGTTATTTGGCTTCCGTAAATTGCCCCTGATGTGTAGGAAGTACATGAGAAAGCAGGATAGCATGGAATTAGTGTGTATGTGTGATCAATGGTCGGAATGGACATGGAGAGCCAACAAGCCAGTTTCCATGCTGTATCTCTGAACTAAAGCAGAGTAAACCTCCTCCTTCTTGATCACATGTCCCTAGAATATCAATATACCCCTCCCTGATCGCACTATTCTCTCCTTGGTGAATGCAGGTGCAAAGTACTCAGGAGGAATGGCAGACCCATGTCACGGCGGAGACAGTTGTAGGCTATTGTAGCTGTAATGCACAGTGGGATGCTCAGGCTTTATACATCCCCAGGCTGCAGGCTCATGAGATCAGATGGGGCTGTGGTCACACAGGCTTCCTATACGACATGTTCCAACCACAAGTTCTTGCAACTACCAGAGGTACACTCCCTGCTCTTACCACAGGTACCAGAGCCTGCAGCAGAATAGGACAATAATGATAAACAGTCAAAATGATCAACATGCCCTAGAATATCAATATACCCCTCCGTGATTGCACTATTCTCTCCTTGATGAATACAGGTGCAAAGTACTCATTTAGTAACTCACCCATTTTCGGGGAATCCATGCATAAATTCTCTTATTTACCTTTGACTGTTCCAATCCCCTCCTTAGTTACCCAGTTATTTGTCAACAATGAATAAAATATCTTGGGATTCTCCTTAATCCAACTTGCCATGGAAGTTTTGTTTTCTTCTTATTGTCTACATTTCTCAAGGGCCCAATTTCAGTTTCCTCATCCTTACATATGCTTCTTTTTTTCTTTTTGACTAAACTTGTCATCGAAGGTTCGTGAGCCTTGCCATTCTTGCCTTTCATCCTGTCTCCCCAGCTCATGCCTAATACTGATGTCATTGGCATCTTCTCAACTTAGCACTCTCCTCCAAGTTCCAGATTTATCCTTATCCGTAACTTTCAGAAAACATATGGAGTTGTGTTTACTGTTCCCAATATGCTCCTGCATTGAAACTCCAATCAGCTGGCCAGGCTCATTTCCCAATACAGGGTCCATTATGGTCCCTTCCCTGGTTGGATCTAGATATTGCCAAGAAACCCTCCCAGATGCACCTACAAAAATTCTGCCCCATCTAAGTTTGTGGCACCAAGGGGAGTTAAGTCCATATTGGAAAAATTAAAGTCACCCACTGCAACTCCTCTGTGGCTTTTACATTTTTCCCATATATCTGTTCCGGTAAGTTTTCTTGGACACAATATTCTTCTTCTAGAAAACAATACCTGTGCCACAGTGGCCCAAGGGCGATACAGTGACACAGCTGGTAGAGCTGCTGCCTCACAGTGCCCAGGACCAAAGTTTGATCCTGACCTTGGATGCTGCCAGTGTTGAGTTTGCCTATTCTCCCTGTTCCTACATCCCAAAGACATGCGGGTTTGTAGGTTATTTGGCTTCCGTAAATTGCCCCTGATGTGTAGGAAGTACATGAGAAAGCAGGATAGAATGGAATTAGTGTATATGGGTGATCAATGGTCGGAATGGACATGGAGAGCCAACGAGCCTGTTTCCATGCTGTATCTCTGAACTAAAGCAGAGTAAACCTCCTCCTTCTTGATCACATGTCCCTAGAATATCAATATACCCCTCCCTGATCGCACTATTCTCTCCTTGGTGAATGCAGGTGCAAAGTACTCAGGAGGAATGGCAGACCCATGTCACGGCGGAGACAGTTGTAGGCTATTGTAGCTGTAATGCACAGTGGGATGCTCAGGCTTTATACATCCCCAGGCTGCAGGCTCATGAGATCAGATGGGGCTGTGGTCACACTGGCTTCCTATACGACATGTTCCAACCACAAGTTCTTGCAACTACCAGAGGTACACTCCCTGCTCTTACCACAGGCACCAGAGCCTGCAGCAGAATAGGACAATAATGATAAACAGTCAAAATGATCAACATGCCCTAGAATATCAATATACCCCTCCGTGATTGCACTATTCTCTCCTTGGTGAATACAGGTGCAAAGTACTCATTTAGTAACTCACCCATTTTCGGGGAATCCATGCATAAATTCTCTTATTTACCTTTGACCGTTCCAATCCCTTCCTTAGTTACCCACTTATTTGTCAACAATGAATAAAATATCTTGGGATTCTCCTTAATCCAACTTGCCATGGAAGTTTTATTTTCTTCTTATTGTCTACATTTCTCAAGGGCCCAATTTCAGTTTCCTCATCCTTACATATGCTTCTTTTTTCTTTTTGACTAAACTTGTCATCGAAGGTTCGTGAGCCTTGCCATTCTTGCCTTTCATCCTGTCTCCCCAGCTCGTGCTTAATACTGATGTCATTGGCATCTTCTCAACTTAGCACTCTCCTCCAAGGTCCAGATTTATCCTTATCCGTAACTTTCAGAAAACATATGGAGTTGTGTTTACTGTTCCTGCATTGAAACTCCAATCAGCTGGCCAGGCTCATTTCCCAATACAGGGTCCAGTATGGTCCCTTCCCTGGTTGGATCTAGATATTGTCAAGAAACCCTCCTAGATGCACCTACAAAAATTCTGCCCAATCTAAGTTTGTGGCACCAAGGTGAGTTAAGTCCATATTGGAAAAATTAAAGTCACCCACTGCAACTCCTCTGTTGCTTTTACATTTTTCCCATATATCTGTTCCGGGAGTTTTCTTGGACACAATATTATTCTTCTAGAAAACAATACCTGTGCCACAGTGGCCCAAGGGCGACACAGTGACACAGCTGGTAGAGCTGCTGCCTCACAGTGCCCAGGACCAAAGTTTGATCCTGACCTTGGATGCTGCCAGTGTTGAGTTTGCCTATTCTCCCTGTTCCTACATCCCAAAGACATGCGGGTTTGTAGGTTATTTGGCTTCCGTAAATTGCCCCTGATGTGTAGGAAGTACATGAGAAAGCAGGATAGAATGGAATTAGTGTATATGGGTGATCAATGGTCGGAATGGACATGGAGAGCCAACGAGCCTGTTTCCATGCTGTATCTCTGAACTAAAGCAGAGTAAACCTCCTCCTTCTTGATCACATGTCCCTAGAATATCAATATACCCCTCCCTGATCGCACTATTCTCTCCTTGGTGAATGCAGGTGCAAAGTACTCAGGAGGAATGGCAGACCCATGTCAAGGCGGAGACAGTTGTAGGCTATTGTAGCTGTAATGCACAGTGGGATGCTCAGGCTTTATACATCCCCAGGCTGCAGGCTCATGAGATCAGATGGGGCTGTGGTCACACAGGCTTCCTATACGACATGTTCCAACCACAAGTTCTTGCAACTACCAGAGGTACACTCCCTGCTCTTACCACAGGCACCAGAGCCTGCAGCAGAATAGGACAATAATGATAAACAGTCAAAATGATCAACATGCCCTAGAATATCAATATACCCCTCCGTGATTGCACTATTCTCTCCTTGGTGAATACAGGTGCAAAGTACTCATTTAGTAACTCACCCATTTTCGGGGAATCCATGCATAAATTCTCTTATTTACCTTTGACTGTTCCAATCCCCTCCTTAGTTACCCACTTATTTGTCAACAATGAATAAAATATCTTGGGATTCTCCTTAATCCAACTTGCCATGGAAGTTTTGTTTTCTTCTTATTGTCTACATTTCTCAAGGGCCCAATTTCAGTTTCCTCATCCTTACATATGCTTCTTTTTTTCTTTTTGACTAAACTTGTCATCGAAGGTTCGTGAGCCTTGCCATTCTTGCCTTTCATCCTGTCTCCCCAGCTCGTGCCTAATACTGATGTCATTGGCATCTTCTCAACTTAGCACTCTCCTCCAAGGTCCAGATTTATCCTTATCCGTAACTTTCAGAAAACATATGGAGTTGTGTTTACTGTTCCCAATATGCTCCTGCATTGAAACTCCAATCAGCTGGCCAGGCTCATTTCTCAATACAGGGTCCAGTATGGTCCCTTCCCTGGTTGGATCTAGATATTGTCAAGAAACCCTCCTAGATGCACCTACAAAAATTCTGCCCCATCTAAGTTTGTGGCACCAAGGGGAGTTAAGTCCATATTGGAAAAATTAAAGTCACCCACAGCAACTCCTCTGTTGCTTTTACATTTTTCCCATATATCTGTTCCGGGAGTTTTCTTGGACACAATATTCTTCTTCTAGAAAACAATACCTGTGCCACAGTGGCCCAAGGGCGACACAGTGACACAGCTGGTAGAGCTGCTGCCTCACAGTGCCCAGGACCAAAGTTTGATCCTGACCTTGGATGCTGCCAGTGTTGAGTTTGCCTATTCTCCCTGTTCCTACATCCCAAAGACATGCGGGTTTGTAGGTTATTTGGCTTCCGTAAATTGCCCCTGATGTGTAGGAAGTACATGAGAAAGCAGGATAGCATGGAATTAGTGTGTATGGGTGATCAATGGTCGGAATGGACATGGAGAGCCAACAAGCCTGTTTCCATGCTGTATCTCTGAACTAAAGCAGAGTAAACCTCCTCCTTCTTGATCACATGTCCCTAGAATATCAATATACCCCTCCCTGATCGCACTATTCTCTCCTTGGTGAATGCAGGTGCAAAGTACTCAGGAGGAATGGCAGACCCATGTCACGGCGGAGACAGTTGTAGGTTATTGTAGCTGTAATGCACAGTGGGATGCTCAGGCTTTATACATCCCCAGGCTGCAGGCTCATGAGATCAGATGGGGCTGTGGTCACACAGGCTTCCTATACGACATGTTCCAACCACTAGTTCTTGCAACTACCAGAGGTACACTCCCTGCTCTTACCACAGGCACCAGAGCCTGCAGCAGAATAGGACAATAATGATAAACAGTCAAAATGATCAACATGCCCTAGAATATCAATATACCCCTCCGTGATTGCACTATTCTCTCCTTGGTGAATACAGGTGCAAAGTACTCATTTAGTAACTCACCCATTTTCGGTGAATCCATGCATAAATTCTCTTATTTACCTTTGACTGTTCCAATCCCCTCCTTAGTTACCCACTTATTTGTCAACAATGAATAAAATATCTTGGGGTTCTCCTTAATCCAACTTGCCATGGAAGTTTTGTTTTCTTCTTATTGTCTACATTTCTCAAGGGCCCAATTTCAGTTTCCTCATCCTTTCATATGCTTCTTTTTTTCTTTTTGACTAAACTTGTCATCGAAGGTTCGTGAGCCTTGCCATTCTTGCCTTTCATCCTGTCTCCCCAGCTCATGCCTAATACTGATGTCATTGGCATCTTCTCAACTTAGCACTCTCCTCCAAGGTCCAGATTTATCCTTATCCGTAACTTTCAGAAAACATATGGAGTTGTGTTTACTGTTCCTGCATTGAAACTCCAATCAGCTGGCCAGGCTCATTTCCCAATACAGGGTCCAGTATGGTCCCTTCCCTGGTTGGATCTAGATATTGTCAAGAAACCCTCCTAGATGCACCTACAAAAATTCTGCCCCATCTAAGTTTGTGGCACCAAGGGGAGTTAAGTCCATATTGGAAAAATTAAAGTCACCCACTGCAACTCCTCTGTGGCTTTTACATTTTTCCCATATATCTGTTCCGGTAAGTTTTCTTGGACACAATATTCTTCTTCTAGAAAACAATACCTGTGCCACAGTGGCCCAAGGGCGACACAGTGACACAGCTGGTAGAGCTGCTGCCTCACAGTGCCCAGGACCAAAGTTTGATCCTGACCTTGGATGCTGCCAGTGTTGAGTTTGCCTATTCTCCCTGTTCCTACATCCCAAAGACATGCGGGTTTGTAGGTTATTTGGCTTCCGTAAATTGCCCCTGATGTGTAGGAAGTACATGAGAAAGCAGGATAGAATGGAATTAGTGTGTATGGGTGATCAATGGTCGGAATGGACATGGAGAGCCAACGAGCCTGTTTCCATGCTGTATCTCTGAACTAAAGCAGAGTAAACCTCCTCCTTCTTGATCACATGTCCCTAGAATATCAATATACCCCTCCCTGATCGCACTATTCTCTCCTTGGTGAATGCAGGTGCAAAGTACTCAGGAGGAATGGCAGACCCATGTCAAGGCGGAGACAGTTGTAGGCTATTGTAGCTGTAATGCACAGTGGGATGCTCAGGCTTTATACATCCCCAGGCTGCAGGCTCATGAGATCAGATGGGGCTGTGGTCACACAGGCTTCCTATACGACATGTTCCAACCACAAGTTCTTGCAACTACCAGAGGTCCACTCCCTGCTCTTACCACAGGCACCAGAGCCTGCAGCAGAATAGGACAATAATGATAAACAGTCAAAATGATCAACATAACATAACATAACATAACAACACTTTATTGTCACTCAGCACAACACCGAGCGAAATTTCAGCAGTCACACAAAATACAGCAAAAAGAAAAGAACACAGGACACCCGACCCCAACACAAACATCCATCACAGTGACTCCAAACACCCCCTCACTGTGATGGAGGCAACAAAACTTCCCCTCTCCTCCCCCCGCACCCACGGACAGGCAGCTCGACCCCTACCGAGGCAACCGACACGCACAGCCCCCGCAAGGGGATGGAAGGCCCCCCGGCCGAGCCGCCCCGGGCACAGAAACGTCCCGCGGCCACACCGGGCGATGTTAAGTCCAACGGCCGAGCCGCACCGGGCACTGAAACGTCCCGCGGCCGAACAGCGCTGACGATGTTAAGTCCAGCGGCCAAGCCGCACCGGGCACTGAAACGTCCCGCGGCCACACCGGGCGATGTTAAGTCCAGCGGCCAAGCCGCACCGGGCATTGAAACGTCCCGCGGCCGAGCCGCACCGGGCACTGAAACGTCCCGCGGCCACACCGGGCACTGAAACGTCCCGCGGCCACACCGGGCGATGTTAAGTCCAGCGGCCGAGCCGCACCGGGCACTGAAACGTCCCGCGGCCGAGCCGCACCGGGCACTGAAACGTCCCGCGGCCGCACCGGGCGATGTTAAGTCCAGCGGCCGAGCCGCACCGGGCACTGAAACGTCCCGCGGCCGAGCTGCGCCGGCAATGTTAAGGCCCGCAGCCGAGCCGCACCGGGCACTGAAACGTCCCGCAGCCGAGCTGCGCCGGCAATGTTAAGGCCCGCAGCCGAGCCGCACCGGGCACTGAAACGTCCCGCAGCCGAGCTGCGCCGGCAATGTTAAGGCCCGCAGCCGAGCCGCGCCCCGGGGAAGAGACCTAATAAAATAAAGGTTTCCCCCCGCCCCACCCCCCCACCCCACCCCATACCCCCACCACACACCCCCACCACACATACACAGCCAAAAACAGAAACAAAAACCATCCCAACACCGACACAAACAAAAAAAAAGAAAAAAAGACAACAGACTGCCAGAGAGCCGCAGCCGTTAGGTGCAGCCAACTCCTCCCATGCCCTAGAATATCAATATACCCCTCCGTGATTGCACTATTCTCTCCTTGGTGAATACAGGTGCAAAGTACTCATTTAGTAACTCACCCATTTTCGGGGAATCCATGCATAAATTCTCTTATTTATCTTTGACTGTTCCAATCCCCTCCTTAGTTACCCACTTATTTGTCAACAATGAATAAAATATCTTGGGATTCTCCTTAATCCAACTTGCCATGGAAGTTTTGTTTTCTTCTTATTGTCTACATTTCTCAAGGGCCCAATTTCAGTTTCCTCATCCTTACATATGCTTCTTTTTTTCTTTTTGACTAAACTTGTCATCGAAGGTTCGTGAGCCTTGCCATTCTTGCCTTTCATCCTGTCTCCCCAGCTCGTGCCTAATACTGATGTCATTGGCATCTTCTCAACTTAGCACTCTCCTCCAAGGTCCAGTTTTATCCTTATCCGTAACTTTCAGAAAACATATGGAGTTGTGTTTACTGTTCCCAATATGCTCCTGCATTGAAATTCCAATCAGCTGGCCAGGCTCATTTCTCAATACAGGGTCCAGTATGGTCCCTTCCCTGGTTGGATCTAGATATTGTCAAGAAACCCTCCTAGATGCACCTACAAAAATTCTGCCCCATCTAAGTTTGTGGCACCAAGGGGAGTTAAGTCCATATTGGAAAAATTAAAGTCACCCACAGCAACTCCTCTGTTGCTTTTACATTTTTCCCATATATCTGTTCCGGGAGTTTTCTTGGACACAATATTCTTCTTCTAGAAAACAATACCTGTGCCACATTGGCCCAAGGGCGACACAGTGACACAGCTGGTAGAGCTGCTGCCTCACAGTGCCCAGGACCAAAGTTTGATCCTGACCTTGGATGCTGCCAGTGTTGAGTTTGCCTATTCTCCCTGTTCCTACATCCCAAAGACATGCGGGTTTGTAGGTTATTTGGCTTCCGTAAATTGCCCCTGATGTGTAGGAAGTACATGAGAAAGCAGGATAGCATGGAATTAGTGTGTATGGGTGATCAATGGTCGGAATGGACATGGAGAGCCAACGAGCCTGTTTCCATGCTGTATCTCTGAACTAAAGCAGAGTAAACCTCCACCTTCTTGATCACATGTACCTAGAATATCAATATACCCCTCCCTGATCGCACTATTCTCTCCTTGGTGAATGCAGGTGCAAAGTACTCAGGAGGAATGGCAGACCCATGTCACGGCGGAGACAGTTGTAGGTTATTGTAGCTGTAATGCACAGTGGGATGCTCAGGCTTTATACATCCCCAGGCTGCAGGCTCATGAGATCAGATGGGGCTGTGGTCACACAGGCTTCCTATACGACATGTTCCAACCACAAGTTCTTGCAACTACCAGAGGTACACTCCCTGCTCTTACCACAGGCACCAGAGCCTGCAGCAGAATAGGACAATAATGATAAACAGTCAAAATGATCAACATGCCCTAGAATATCAATATACCCCTCCGTGATTGCACTATTCTCTCCTTGGTGAATACAGGTGCAAAGTACTCATTTAGTAACTCACCCATTTTCGGTGAATCCATGCATAAATTCTCTTATTTACCTTTGACTGTTCCAATCCCCTCCTTAGTTACCCACTTATTTGTCAACAATGAATAAAATATCTTGGGGTTCTCCTTAATCCAACTTGCCATGGAAGTTTTGTTTTCTTCTTATTGTCTACATTTCTCAAGGGCCCAATTTCAGTTTCCTCATCCTTACATATGCTTCTTTTTTTCTTTTTGACTAAACTTGTCATCGAAGGTTCGTGAGCCTTGCCATTCTTGCCTTTCATCCTGTCTCCCCAGCTCATGCCTAATACTGATGTCATTGGCATCTTCTGAACTTAGCACTCTCTTCCAAGGTCCAGATTTATCCTTATCCATAACTTTCAGAAAACATATGGAGTTGTGTTTACTGTTCCCAATATGCTCCTGCATTGAAACTCCAATCAGCTGGCCAGGCTCATTTCCCAATACAGGGTCTAGTATGGTCCCTTCCCTGGTTGGATCTAGATATTGTCAAGAAACCCTCCTAGATGCACCTACAAAAATTCTGCCCCATCTAAGTTTGTGGCACCAAGGGGAGTTAAGTCCATATTGGAAAAATTAAAGTCACCCACTGCAACTCCTCTGTGGCTTTTACATTTTTCCCATATATCTGTTCCGGTAGTTTTCTTGGACACAATATTCTTCTTCTAGAAAACAATACCTGTGCCACAGTGGCCCAAGGGCGACACAGTGACACAGCTGGTAGAGCTGCTGCCTCACAGTGCCCAGGACCAAAGTTTGATCCTGACCTTGGATGCTGCCAGTGTTGAGTTTGCCTATTCTCCCTGTTCCTACATCCCAAAGACATGCGGGTTTGTAGGTTATTTGGCTTCCGTAAATTGCCCCTGATGTGTAGGAAGTACATGAGAAAGCAGGATAGCATGGAATTAGTGTGTATGGGTGATCAATGGTCGGAATGGACATGGAGAGCCAACGAGCCTGTTTCCATGCTGTATCTCTGAACTAAAGCAGAGTAAACCTCCTCCTTCTTGATCACATGTCCCTAGAATATCAATATACCCCTCCCTGATCGCACTATTCTCTCCTTGGTGAATGCAGGTGCAAAGTACTCAGGAGGAATGGCAGACCCATAGAAACATAGACATAGAAAATAGGTGCAGGAGTGGGCCATTCGGCCCTTCGAGCCTGCACCGCCATTCAATATGATCATGGCTGATCATTCAGCTCAGTAGCCTGTACCTGCCTTCTCTCCATACCCCCTGATCCCTTTAGCAAAAAGGGCCACATCTAACTCCCTCTTAAATATAGCCAATGAACTGGCCTCAACTACCTTCTGTGGCAGAGAATTCCACAGACTCACCACTCTCTGTGTGAAGAAATGTTTTGTTTTCCCATGTCACGGCGGAGACAGTTGTAGGCTATTGTAGCTGTAATGCACAGTGGGATGCTCAGGCTTTATACATCCCCAGGCTGCAGGCTCATGAGATCAGATGGGGCTGTGGTCACACAGGCTTCCTATACGACATGTTCCAACCACAAGTTCTTGCAACTACCAGAGGTACACTCCCTGCTCTTACCACAGGCACCAGAGCCTGCAGCAGAATAGGACAATAATGATAAACAGTCAAAATGATCAACATGCCCTAGAATATCAATATACCCCTCCGTGATTGCACTATTCTCTCCTTGGTGAATACAGGTGCAAAGTACTCATTTAGTAACTCACCCGTTTTCGGTGAATCCATGCATAAATTCTCTTATTTACCTTTGACTGTTCCAATCCCCTCCTTAGTTACCCACTTATTTGTCAACAATGAATACAATATCTTGGGATTCTCCTTAATCCAACTTGCCATGGAAGTTTTGTTTTCTTCTTATTGTCTACATTTCTCAAGGGCCCAATTTCAGTTTCCTCATCCTTACATATGCTTCTTTTTTTCTTTTTGACTAAACTTGTCATCGAAGGTTCGTGAGCCTTGCCATTCTTGCCTTTCATCCTGTCTCCCCAGCTCATGCCTAATACTGATGTCATTGGCATCTTCTCAACTTAGCACTCTCCTCCAAGGTCCAGATTTATCCTTATACGTAACTTTCAGAAAACATGTGGAGTTGTGTTTACTGTTCCCAATATGCTCCTGCATTGAAACTCCAATCAGCTGGCCAGGCTCATTTCCCAATACAGGGTCCAGTATGGTCCCTTCCCTGGTTGGATCTAGATATTGCCAAGAAACCCTCCTAGATACACCTACAAAAATTCTGCCTCATCTAAGCTTGTGGCACCACCGGAGACCGAGTCCATATTGGGAAAATTAAAGTCACCCACTACAACTCACCCTCTGCTTTTACATCTTTCCCATATATCTGTTCCAGGGGTTTACTTGGACACTATAACATGACAAAGTTGCATCAGTCACTTCTCCAGCTGTGATTTTTGTTTGATATAAAGGGTGTCAGGGGAAAGTTCGCACATACAGGACTTCTCAGCTAGCCTGGAGGGGGCTACAATTTTTTCTAAGATTGATTTGGTGCGAGGATATCATCAGATCCCGGTCCACCCGCCGGACATTCCAAAGACGGCTACCATTACTCCGTTCGGATTGTTTGAGTGGTTGCGCATGCCTTTCGGCCTTAAAAACGCAGCTCAGGCATTCCAGCGTCTGATGGACCGTGTGGGTCGAGGTTTGCCGTTCGTGTTTATTTATCTCGATGACATTTTTATTGCCAGCCGTTCGGTCCAGGAGCACTTAGTCCACCTCCGCACTATATTCCAGAGGCTGCAGGACCACGGCCTGATTCTCCATCCGTCCAAATGCCAATTCGGCCTGTCGGTGGTAGATTTTTTGGGTCACCGGGTTACATCAGCCGGAGCCACCCCTTTGCCAGCTAAGGTGGAGGCGGTCCGCTCTTTTCCACGCCCTACTACCATCAAGGGTTTGCAGGAATTCGTAGGCATGGTGAACTTTTACCACCGGTTCGTGCCTGCAGCAGCTCGGGTCATGCGCCCCCTTTTTCTATGCCTCGCGGGTAACCCCGCAGAGTTGGTATGGTCCGCATCTGCAGAGACGGCTTTTGTCGCGGTCAAACAGGCCTTCGCCAACGCCACCATGCTGGTGCACCCGCGCTCCTCCGCCCCCACGGCGCTGACGGTGGACGCCTCGGACGTGGCGGTGGGTGGGGTTTTGGAGCAGCAGGTCGAAGGTCAATGGCAGCCCCTGGTGTTTTTCAGCCGGCAGCTCTCGCGAGCCGATCTCAAATATAGTGCGTTTGATAGGGAGCTCCTGGCCCTCTATTTAGCAGTCCGCCACTTCCGTTATTTTTTGGAAGGCCGTTCTTTTGTGGCCTACACGCATCACAAACCTCTAACATTCGCTTTTGCTAAGGTTTCTGACCCGTGGTCGGCTCGCCAGCAGCGGCACCTCACCCTGATTTCGGAGTTTACCACCGATGTCCCTCATATTGCGGGTAGGCTTAATACTGTTGCTGATGCCCTGTCCCAGCCGGCCATTCCCTCCGTAGCCGCGGTAGGTGGACAGGTGGATTTCCAGGAGCTAGCGGAGGCTCAGCGCCTGGAAGGAACTGCCGCGGTGTACGCCTCCACAGCCTCGGGACTGCGTCTGGAGCATGTGGCGTGTGGCCCAACAGGTACCAAGTTGTGGTGTGACGTTTCCCTTCCACGCCCTCGCCTGGTGGTGCCTGCCGCCCTGCGGCGTAAGGTTTTTGAGGTCATTCACGGCCTGGCACATCCGTCCATCAGGGCGACTTCGGCCATGGTGGCCGCCCGGTTTGTCTGGCACAGCCTGCGGAAGCAGGTGGCAGCCTGGGCATGTGCCTGTATTCCGTGCCAAACCTCCAAAGTTCATCGCCATGTCCAGCCCCCATACCAGAGTTTCGAGGTTCCCCCAGTCCGTTTTTTCCACATCCACGTGGATTTGGTGGGTCCATTGCCTTATTCCCGGGGTTATCCTCATCTGCTGACGGTGGTGGATCGGTTTACACGTTGGCCGGAGGCGCTCCTATTGACGGACACCTCGGCGGCCTCCTGTGCACGGGCCCTGGCGTTGCATTGGGTGGCCCGTTTCGGCGTCCCGGCTATCATCACCACAGATCGGGGAGCCCAGTTCACCTCCTCCCTCTGGGCCGCGCTGGCACAGTTGTATGGGTCTCGCTTACAGCAGACCACCGCCTACCATCCCCAATCCAACGGGATGGTTGAGCGCTTCCATCGGCAGCTGAAGGCGTCCCTCTGTGCCCGACTGACCGGCCAAGATTGGGCTGACCAGCTGCCTTGGGTCCTCCTCGGCATTCGTACGGCCCTGAAGGCTGAGCTAGGCACATCCTCGGCCGAGCTCGTCTACGGTTCACCCCTGCGGGTATGAGGTGACATCCTCCCTTCCAGCCCCCGCTTTGCCACCACCCGTTACGTCGGTGTTGGGTTCCCTCCGGGCACGGGTAGGTTCTCTGGCTCCAGTTCCGACCTCCTGGCACGGAAGCATGGCGGTCCACGTCCCGTCGGACTTGCGGGACTGTGATTTCGTGTTCCTGCGGAAAGATTCCCACCGCCCCCCTCTTCAGCCGATTTATCAGGGCCCGTTTCAGGTACTGAAGAGAGGGGCTGTCACTTTTACCTTACAGGTGGGTAATCGCCAGGAACTCGTTTCCGTATCCCGGCTCAAGCCGGCCCATTTGGACCAGGACCTCCCGGTGTCGGTGGCTCAACCTCCGCGCCGGGGCCGGCCTATGGCCGCCCCCCTGCTGCCGCCAGCGGTGCCTTGGTTGCCACCCCTCAGCCCCCCGCCGCCTATGGTTGGGCCCGGGCCCCCATTCCCGATCAAGCGCTCTCCGTCGCCTACGCCCTCCACTTCCGTGGCCCCTCCATCGCCTCCGGCGGCGGCGACCTCACCGCCTCCCGTCACATTGGCGGTATCGGGTTCCCCCCTCCGTACGCGTTCCAGGAGGGAGGTCCGGGCACCCGTGAGGTACGGTTTCGAGGGTTCTGGGGGGGGGGGGGGGGGTCATGTAGGGACATACGGATTAGCGGGGGGGTCTCGAACCCTCGGTTGGGCTAACGAGGCACGAGATGCGGGAGCGCGAGGTATAGTTGTGTCACTGGCAGCATCCAAGGTCAGGATCAAACTTTGGTCCTGGGCACTGTGAGGCAGCAGCTCTACCAGCTGTGTCACTGTGTCGCCCTTGGGCCACTGTGGCACAGGTATTGTTTTCTAGAAGAATAATATAGTGGATAACTCCCCTGCGCCTAATGGGATCTATCCCAGATCATTGAAAATACAAGAGTGGAGACTGCTGGGGCCTTGACAAAGATCTTTGTATCCTCTTTAGCCACATGCAAGATCCCAAAGTTCTGCAGGTACCCTATTGCAATTCCTTCATTTGAGGCAGGAAATAGAGACAAAACAGGTCATTCATAGGATGGTGAGGCTGTGGTAGAAAAATTGGTGGAGAAGATTTTTAGGGATAGAATCCTAATCTATCCATAATAAGTCTTTTAAGGGATAGTCATCATGACTTTGGGAGGGGGAGATGATATCTTAAAAAATTGGTTGAGTTTTTTGAGGAGGTGACAAAGATGATTGAACGTCGGGCAATGGGTGTTGAATAAATGGATTTTAGTAAAGTTTTCAACACAGGCCTTCATGGTAGGCTGATGTAAAGGCTAAAGTACATGAGATCCACAGAGACTTGATAGATTGAATTCAAAGTTGATGTGCACAATGTGAGAGGGACCCCTCCTTCAGATGCCGCTCCTGTCCCTCTCATTGGCTGACAGGCCAGGAGAGGCAATTCTCAGCATCATTGGTAACAGCGGGGGGCAATTAGCTTATATTGGTTTGGTCACCAGAACCTTTTCAGCCTGTTCCCTATAAACCTAGGCATTCTAGTGAAAAGGAGAGTGTGGGAAAGGGAAAGGCAAGGGGCAAGGGGCAAGGGGCAAGGGGCAAGGGGCAAGGGGCAAGGGGCAAGGGGCAAGGGGCAAGGGGCAAGGGGCAAGGCGCAAGGCGCAAGGCGCAAGGCGCAAGGCGCAGGGCTCCCTGTTGGCTGTGTTCCCCTGTCACACGTCCGAGGAAGACTGAGTTACTGGGACAAAACTGAGACTGCCAGTACCATTGTGTGGTCAAGACTGGGCTGTCAGGAAAAAATCCGAGACAGCCAGCACTTCCACTGAGACTAAGGCCAAGTGGCCGGGGCAAGCCTGAGGTGCCAGTGCCTCGTCCTGTCCTAACAAGGGATTGCGCCCATGCATATGCAAAGACTGAGCTGGTCTGGCAGCATCTCCGGAGAAACGTCTAGGTGACGTATCGGGTCGAAATCCTTCTTTGGACTGACACTCTCACTCAGCCTGAAATATCATCTATTCCTTTTCTCCAGAGATGCTGCCTAATTGGTGCAGTTATGGATAGTGAGGAGGCTTGTCGAATGATTCAGCAGGATATAGATAGGTTGAAAATATGTGCAGAGAAACGACTGATGGAGTTTAATCTGGACACACTGCAGCCATGGTGTATCACTGTGGAGGGTGTGAATAGACTGGGTGCTCATTAAATGCGTTATTCGCCTTGGTCATCTAGACATGAGTCAAGCATTCCGAGTGTCATTGGAAGTGCACACATCTAGGAATGTGGAGAGTATTCATTATTGTCTTGATATTCATTATAGACCATGGATTGAACAATGTAAGACCTGATTTGGATTCATAATCCAAGTAGCCCCAGAAACACCTTCACATTATAAACTTGGAGAATGCAGCATTTACATTGATTAAGCCTAGATGAATGGGAGGGTGGTGAGTGGATTGGAAGCAAGTGAGGAAACGTCCAAGTTCAGAAAGTGTGGGGCTGAGGGGAATGTGGATGGTGTTTTGATCTGCTGCCTTTGGTCACTTTTCACTGCTTTTCACTGTACCTCGATACATGTGACAATAAACTAAACTGAACCGAGCTCTGTCTACCTAGATGACTGGATTGGTGTACTCAGATGGAATGTAAACATTTCATGATCCCTGTTGCCACTTTGACTCTGCTCCCACCTAGACCACTCTGACTCTTTCCCTCCCTTTGACATCTCTACCCCCATCTCTGGAGTTACCAGGTGAGTGCGTGTTGTGGTGGTTTATATGCAGTAGGTGAATGGGGGCTGTACCGCCAATTACTATTTGCTCTATCAGCACTTCCTCGTGTGGCCAGTTCACAGATCCGTTAATGAAAACACTTTTGTTTTATAGCAAATCTAACTTGGGAGATCCTACCGTTAATGTTCTGGCACTTAAGTGGTGAAAAATGTCTGTAAGGTAAATGGAATTATTTGTGTGCCAGTCTGAGTGCTTTGATTGTGAGAGCATGCAAATAGTGTCATTATCACAGAAGCTGCTTTAGAGATCATATTGCCGTACTAATAATTAGAATCTGGATGGCATGACTGGTAGGTTTATGGATGTACCTGCTCCCAGTCAACTTTTGCCAGGTCCTGTTTCATGACATTCATATCATCCTTCCCCACTTCAGATCCTTAATTTCTAATCCTTGTACCTTTCCTTATCTACCTTGAAACGCACGTTTGGAACAATAAGATTGAGAGAAGATTGGTGGTATAGTGGACAATGAAGAGGCTTGTCTCAGGTTACAACTGATTTGGATGAGAGTGTACAAGGCTTGATTAGTAAGTTTGTAGATGACAATAAAGTAGGTGGTATCGCAGATTGCAAAGAGGGTTATCAAAAATTACAGCAGGGTCTTGATCTGCTGGGCAAGTGGGCCGAGGAGAGGCAAATGGAGTTTTATGCAGATAAGTGCAAGATGTTAAATTTTGTAAAGTCAAACCAAAGTAGAACCTTCGCAGTGAATGGGAGGGGCCTGTGGAGTGTTGTAGAGCAGAGGGATCGGGCGGTGGTGCGGTAGTAGAGTTGCTGCCTTACAGCGCCAGAGACCCACGTTTGATCCTGACTACGTACTTGTCAGTACAGAGTTTGTAAGTTCTCCCCGTGACCTGCGTGGGTTTTCTCCGAGATCTTCGGTTTCCTCCCACACTCCAAAGACGTACAGGTATGTAGGTTAATTGGCTGGGTAACTGTAAAAATTGTCCCTAGTGGGTGTAGGATAGTGTTAATGTACGGGGATCACTGGGCGGCACGGACTTAGAGGGCCGAAAAGGCCTGTTTCCGGCTGTATATATATGATGATGATGATGATGACCTGTGTGGGTTTTCTCTAGGATCTCCGGTTTCCTTCCACACCCCAAAGACATACAGGTTTGTTGGATAATTGGCGGGGTATAATTGTAATTTGTCCCTAGTGTGTATAGATTAGTGTTAATGTGTGGGGATTGCTCATCTGTGCACTCAGTGGGCCGAGGGGCCTGTTTCCACGTTGTATCTCTAAACTAAACTAAAAACTAAGCAGTGAAAGTGCTAGTGTAAAGTGTAGTTCCCTGAAAGTGGCATCACGGGTGGTTTGGGTATTAAAGAGGAGTTTTAGTGTATTGGCTTTCATCAGTCATAGGGAATGGATATGGTGAATGTACAGTTTTTTACCCAGGATAGTGGAATTAAGAACCTGAGAGCATAGGCCTAAGGTGAGAGGGGAAAGAATTAATAAGAATTTCTTCACACAAAGGGTGGTAGTTATGGAAAATGAACTGCCAGAGGAGATCGTTGAGGCACGTACAATAATAGCATTTAAAAGACATTTGGGCAGGCACATGGACAGGAAAGGTTTAGTGGGATATGGGCCATACCTAAGGAAATGGGACTAACTTAGGTGAGGCACCTTGGTCGGCATGGACGAGTTTGATCAATGGGGCTGTTTCCATGATAACTCTTTACGACCGAGCAAACACTTTATGCAGGTATGCCAAATAAGACAATCCACTGTTCATTGTTACCAATGGAGTGTGTCGATGTTGAAAGGCTTCAAGAATACTGTACGAGCATCTCTGAAACTTGTTCTGTCACCACCTAATCGTTTGCCCTCAGTCAGCGATCCATAAAACAGCTGCATTCTGACATCAGACCCTCTTGTGACATGTCCTGCTCCTCTGATCTGTGATTCCTTCAGTAACGTGTACATGTTTTTAGTTTCAGAGATATAGAGTGGAACAGGCCCATTGAGTCCGTGCTGAACAGCAATCACCAGTACAATAGTTCTATCATACACACTAGGGACAATTAACCTACAAACCCACACGTCTTTGGGATGTGGGAGGAAACCAGAGCATCCAGAGGAAACACACGCAGTCACAGCAAGAACGTGCAAACTCCATATAGACAGCACCCGTAGTCAGGATCAAACCCGGGTCTCTGGCATTGGGAGGCAGCAGCTGTACCTGAATCCAGCATCTTACTCCAGCATTGTTTTTGCTAAAGATTCCAGCGCCTGCAGTTTCTAGTGTCCACAGCTGATCTAATGTCACCTAATAACTCAAGCCTTCCAATCTTGTAGTATTTCACCTGTGAATATTAGGTGTAGCGGGACAGGAGGCATCTCTGGAGAGAAGGACTGGGTGACATTTCAGATCGAGACCCTTCAGTCTGAAGAAGTCTTATCCGAAATGTTATCCATTCCTTTTCTCCAGAGATGCTGCCTGTCCCACTGAGTTACTCCAGCATTTTGTGTCTACCGTCGATTTAAACCAGCATCTGCAGTTTTTTCCTACACAATATTAGGTCTAGGTTCGGCTTAAGTTTATTGTTGTCACATGTTCCGAGATACAGTGAAAAGCTTTCTTTTGCATGTTTTCCAATCAGATCAGAAAATACTATACATAAATACAATCAAGCCAAACTCGAGTGCAATAGATAGAACAAAGGGGAAGATACAGAGTGCTGGAGTAACTAAGAATATGTTTCTCAGCTTTGTAGTGCATTAGTTCCAGAAACAAAGTCCAATGTCTGCAATGCAGTAGAGGTGAATTGGTTTAGTACCCTAGTTAATGGAAGGACCGTTCAGAAGCTTGATAACAGAGGGGAAGAAGCTGTTCTGGAGTCTAGTGTTGCACGCTTTCAAGCTTCTGTACCTTCTGCTGGAAGGGAACAGGGAGAAGGATGACCAGGGTCTGACAAGTCAGTGATTGTGTTGGTTGGGTCACTGGTTGGGTCTAAGTCTGGTCTGTGTTAAACAAAGAAACAAAGTGCTGGAGTAACTCAGTGGGTCTGGCAACATCTCTGAGGAATGTGGATTGGAGACGTTTCAAGTCAGGATACTTCTTCAGACTGATTGTAAGAGGTGGGGGGAAAGAAAGCTGGAGAGAGGAGGGGGATTACAAATTGTGAAGCCATAGGAAGAGATGTAAGAGGAGGGGGAAGGGAGAAATAGGCGTGAGCCAGGTAAGGCGGGGGGTGGGGGGGGTTGTTAGAGGTCACCTAAAATTGGAGAATTCAATGTTCATACTCTTGGGTTGTAAGCTTGGTAAATGTTAAAAACCCCATCTCTCGTGTGTGTAGGATAGTGTTAATGTGCGGGGGTCGCTGGTTGGCGAGGACTTGGGCCAAAGGGGCCGTTTCCGCGCTGAATGTTAATCTGAATCCTATGTTTAAAAAGCTTTGAGTCAAATGCTTAAATAGGACTTGGCAGATGTGGGCAAATGGGATTAGTGTAGTTGGGTAAATTGCATGAACCCAGTATGCCAAAGAGCTCAATTCGATGCTTATAGAGTTGTAGAGTAGTGCAGCACAGAAACGTTTCCTTCAGGTAACCTTGTCTATGCTGATCATGATCCTCATCTGCATGACCCCATTTGACCACATTGGGATCTCATCTCTCTATTCCTTTCCTACCCATGTATCTGGACATTCCTACCCTGGGGAAAGGACTCCAACTATCTATGCTGTCTATGCCCCTCATGATCTTATTATCCTTTATCAACCTCCTTTTCAGGCAACATCCTGGTGAATTTTCTTTTGTCCAACTCCGTGAAGAGTTTGTGCAGGGGGCAGGGATTCGGATTTCAGGATCTTTCGGATCTCTTCCAGAGCAGGGGTGACCTGTATAAAAGGGACGGGTTGCACCTAAACTGGAGGGGGACCAGCATCCTAGCGGGAAGGTTTGCTAATGCTACATGGGAGGCTTTAAACTAGATTGGCAGTGGGGTGGGATCTCGTGCAGGACAGAGGCACAGGAGAGGTTAGAATGGAGGGTGGTGTAGGAAAGGTTGATGGACAGAAGAGGGAAAAAGCCGGAGAGTGTGGAAGGAGGGATGGTTTAAACTGCATGTATTTTAATGCAAGGGCTTGATGGGTAAGGCATATGAGCTTAGGACGTGGTTAGGTTCGAACGACTGGGACGTTGTAGCCATGACTGAAACCTGGAAAAGGGAGGGGCAGGACTGGCAGCTCAATGATCCGGGGTACAGAAACTTCAGGAGAGACATGGGTGACGAAAAAAGCAAAGGGGGAGTTGCATTGTTGATTAAGGAGGATGGCACGGCTAGGTTCAGAGGTTAAGTTCAGAGGTAACATTACGGACGGTTCGTCTATTGAAACTATATAGGTGGAGCTGAGGAACAAGAAAGGGATGATCAGGAAAGGGGTGTACTACAAACGTCCAAATAATCAACGGGAATTAGAAGAGCAAATGTGCCAGGAGATTGCAGACAGCTGCAGGTCAAATAAGGTTGTTGTAGTAGGGGATTTTAACTTTCCTAATATAGACTGGGAAAATCATAGCATGAAGGGTTCAGATGAGGTTTAAGAAAGCTATGGATCGGGATGGAGAGGGTCCATGTGTTAAAATGCTCAACTGTGGCAAGGCCAACTTTGAGGGTATGAGAGACCCTTCAAGTTGACTGGAGCAGGTTATTTGATGGGGAAAGGAACATCGGCCAAGTGGGATGTTTTTAAAAGTGTACTAAAGAGAGCTCAGGATGTGTACGTCCCCGTTAGAGTGAAAGGCATAGCAGGCAAAGAAGGCAGCTTGGCTGATGAGGGAAATTGAGATGTTAGTCAAAAACAAGAAGGATACATGGGACAGGTATAGGCAGCTGGGATCAAGTGCACCCCTGGAGGAGTTTTGGGAACTAAGGAGCAACTAAAAAAAGGAGAACAGAAGGGCAAAAAAGAGGCCAGGAGATAGCTCTTGCGAGTAGCCTCAAGAACAATTCCAAAAGATTTTATAAATAATTAAGGGAGAAAGGGTAACTAGAGAGAGAGTGGGACATCTCAGGAATAAAAACTGTCACCTCTGTGTGGAGCCACAGGAGATGGGCAAGGTCCTCAAATGAGAATTTCTCCTTTGTATTTACTGAGGAGAAAGACAGTAGGACAGAGGAAATTGGAGCAGTCACTGGAAGTGTCATGAGAGTCATTGTTACCGTCAAGGAAGTACTGAAGGTACTGTCGTGTATGAAGGTAGACAAATCTCCGGGGCCTGATCAGATATATCCGACGACATTCCGGGAAACTAGAGAGGAAATTACGGGAGCCCTGGTTGAAATTTATGAGTCATCCTTAAATACAGGAGAGGTGCCAGATTGGAGGGTGGCAAATGTTGTGCCTCTTTTCAAGAAAGGCTGCAGGGAAAATGCTGGGAACTATAGGCCGGTGAGCTTAACATCTGTAGTTGGTAAGTTGCTGGAGAGTATTCGGAGGGATAGAATATACAGGCATTTGGATGGGCAAGGGCTAATTAGGGATAGTCAGCATGGTTTTGTACGTGGGGAGGTCATGTCTCAGAATTCTGATTGATTTTTTTGAAGACGTGAGCAAAAAGGTTGATGAGGGCAGAGCTGTAGAAGTTGTGTTAATGGACTTCAGTACGGTGTTCGACAAGGTTCCACATGGTAGGCTGCTCTGGAAGATTAGATCTCATGGGATCCAAGGAGAGACAGCTGAAAGGATAGCAAATTAGCTCCATGGAAGGAGGCAGAGGGTGATGGTGGGAGGTGGCTTCTCAGAATGGAGGCCTGTGACGCGTGGTGTGCCTCAGGGTTTGGTGCTGGGCCCATTACTGTTTCCCATCTACATCAATGATTTGGATGAGAACATACAGGGCAAGATTATCAAATTTGCTGATGACACCAAAGTTAGTGGTTTTGCAGATAGTGAAGATGGTTGTGAACAATTGCAGCAGGATCTGGATCGATTGGCAAGGTGGGCGGAGGAGTTGTGATGGAATTTAATGCAGAGAAGTGTGAGGTGTTGTATTTTGGGACGTCAAACAAGGGTAGAACCTACACAGTAAAATGGTAGGCCTCTGTGTAGTGTTACAGAGCAGAGGGATCGAGGAGTACAGGTGCATGGTTCCTTGAAGGTCACGTCGCAGGTAGATAAGGTAATCAAAAAGGCTTTCGGCACTTTGGCCTTCATCAGTCAGAGTATTGAGTATAGAAGTTGGGAGGTCATGTTACAGTTTTATAAGACGTTGGTGAGACCACATTTAGAATATTGTGTTCAGTTCTGGTCACCATGTTATAGCAAAGATATTGTCAAGCTTGAAAGGGTTTAGAAAAGATTTACAAGGATGTTGCCAGGACTAGAGGGTGTGAGCTATAGGAAGAGGTTGACTAGGCTGGGTCTCTATTCCATGGAGCGTAGGAGGATGAGGGGAGATCTTATAGAGGTAAACAAAATCATGAGAGGAATAGATCGGGTAGATGCACAGAGTCTTTTACCCAGAGTAGGAGAATCAAGGACCAGAGGGCATAGGTTCAAGGTGAAGGGACAAAGATTTAATCGTAATCCGAGTGGTAACCTTTTCACACAGAGGGTGATGAGTGTATGGAACAAGCTACCAGAGGAGGTAGTTGAGGATGGGACTATCCCATTGTTTAAGAAACAGTTGGACAAGTACATGGATAGGACAGGTTTGGAGTATTATGGACCAAGCAAATGGGACTAGGGTAGCTGGGCCACTGCTGGCCGGTATGGACCAACTTGTTTGCAATCCAGCTGCTATTGTGATGTGATGTTCTCTTTCTTGTATTTTCAGTTTTTATTTCACTCTTGTCCTGACACAAACTTAATTTGTTTATTTTCAGGATTTAATGGAAGAGTTGACCGTCGTTTGGCCCGATCTGTCTAGCCATAACGCTCTTTGGTAATGGTTTGTACCTCAGGTGGATAAATCCCCAGGGGTTGACCAAATGTATACTTGCACCTTGTGAAAAGCTCGGGTAGAAATTGTGGAGCCCTTGCACAGATATTACCATCATCTTTAGGCACAGGTGAAGTTCCAGTAGACTGGAGGGTGGCTAATGTACAGTTATTTAAGGGCACCAAGGACAAGCCAGGGCACCACTGGTGAGACCGCATCAGTAGTGGGTACGTAACTGCAGGTGATTCTGAGGGACATCATTTACCAGCAGTTGATAGATAAAGACTGATCAGGGATAATCATAGGAAATCATATCTCACAAAGCAGACAGTTTTTTAAAGAGGTGACCAAGAGGATTGATTGAGGTTAAAGATCGTTGTCTATGTGGACATTAGCTGGGCCATGACAAGGTCATAAGTGATTGGAGCAGAATTAGGCCATTCGGTCATTCCACAATAGTGACCCAGCATCGATCCCTGTGGCACACCACTGGTTTCTGATCTCCAATCTGAATAACAACTCTTTACTATACCCTCTGGCTCTTGCCATCAAACCAATTTTCTCACCAATTGGCTAGTTTGCCGTGGATCCCATGTGATCTAACCTTCCAGCCGAGCTTACAATGCGATACCTTGTCAAAGGCCTTGCTGAATTTAGCAGGCCACACTGCCCTCATCAATCCTCTTCTAACTTCTAAATGTTGTGAGAGTCACTGCTTCCACTGCCTCGAGCAGTGTGTTTCAGATTCCAACTACCCTCTCTTGAAAAAGTTATTTTCAGATCTCTAAATCTTTTCCCACTTCTCCTAAAAGTGAGCCATCTAGTTTCCTACTATCTGCTCTGTCTCTTACTCTCATACCTTTGTGCATGTCCACCGGGTCCCCTTCAGCCTCCTCAACTCCCGGGAAAGCTAACGCTGTCTATCCAGTCGTTCCTCATAATTCAGGTGCCTAATCCTAGATCAGAATTATACAGTACTCCAGGTGTGGCCTGACCAATAGATAAAGTTGTAACACTGTTCTTATTTAGTGCCTGACAAATGAAGGGAAATATTGTGCACACCTGTGCTGGCAACCTTGTGTACTGCACACCTGCAATCCTTGGGTTTGAACACCAAAGTTTGTCTGTTCAATGGTTTAGGTGGCACAGTGGTACAACTAGTAAAGCTACCACCACACGGCTCCAGTAACCCCTGGTTCAATCCTGATATCTGCTGCTGCCTGTGTTTGTACATTCTCCCTGTTATTCTGTGGGCTTCCCAAGGGTGCTCTGGATTCTTCCCATATTCAAAAGATGTGTGAGGGCTACGTTAATTGGCTGCTATAAATGAAGGGGGAGAATCTATGGGGCAATTGATCATAAAATGGGTGCTTGGTGGTCAGTGCAGACTCAATAAGCCAAATAACTGACTGCTGTGCTGTACCTTCATATCAGTCAAATCTCCAACCCACTGGATCCCCTCCCACGGACACTCTCTCCACCATTCTGCCCCATCACCCACTCTCCCCACCCACTCTGCCCCATCACCCACTCCCCCCATCACCCACTCTCCCCCATCACCCACTCTCCCCCATCACCCACTCTGCCCCATCACCCACTCTCCCCCATCACCCACTCTCCCCATCCCCATCCCTCCCATGGACACTCTCATCACCCACTCTCCCCATCCCCACCCCTCCTATGGACACTCTCCCCCATCACCCACTCTCCCCACCCCCTTCCCACCCTTCAACGGACACTCGCACCACCCACTCTCTACACCCCTCCCACGGACACTTTCATCACCCACTCTACACCCCTACCACGGACACTCTCCCCCATCACCCACTCTCCCCACCCATGGACACTGTGCCTCATTACCCACTCTCCCCAACCCCACCCCTCCTGTGGACATTCTCCCCCATCACCCCTCCCCTCCCATGGACACTCTCCCTCATCACCCACTCTCCCTGCCCCCACCCCTCCTCTGAACACTCTCCCCCACCACTCACTCTCTCCACCCCCTCCCCACCCACGGACACTCTCCCTCATCACCCACCCTCCCTGCCCCCACCCCTCCTATGGACATTCTCCCCCATCATCGCTCCCCTCCCATGGACATTCTCCTTCATCACCCACTCTCCCCACCCCCACCCCCACCCCCACCATGGACACTCTCCTTCATCACCCACTCTCCCCACCCCCTCCCCTCCCCTCCCCTTCCAACTGGACAAATAATGTTTTGGTTCCTGATCTTCAGACTGGAAAAAATGGTCATCTGTGCATTTTCTCCCTGCAGATACTGTCTGGTCTCCACCAACTTGTTTTTAATTTCCTCTAAACATTTCTATCCAAATGCCTGTCCAAATGTCTTTTAAATCCATCTCTACATGACCTCTGTCAGCTTATTCCATAAATGTAGCACCGTCTGTGTGGAAAAGATTGCCCCTTATGTCCCCTTTAAATCTTTCCCCTCTCACCTTAAACCTATGCCCTCATGTTTTAGACACCCCAACCCTGGGAAAGCAGTCACTTTATTGCCTTCTTCGCTCCAGAAAACAGCCCCAGCCTGTCCAGTCCCTCCATATCATTTAATCCGTCCTGTCCCTGTTACATCCTCATCAATCTCTTCTGTACCCTTTCCAACTTAATGACGGGGTTCCCATAGTTGAAATTATTCCTATATATTTAGTTGGAATAATTCCTGTAGTTGGGTGACTGGAACTCTGCACAATAGTCCAAGTGTGGTCTCACCACCAATATCATTCAAAGACAGTTTCTGTTTCTCCTTCAATCCATCTTTCAGCTCTGCACTCTTGAAAACTCTTCATATTGAAACATTGCTGTTCCTAATCTCTTTCCACAGGCCCCAACAGTGGTATGCACACGGGAAGCCTGCTACTCAGACATTAACAGTGCATCGGTACTTTGAGAAAGGTCTGAACTACTACAGGTGAGGACCTGATGTGTGTATCTCACTGACATACAGCCCCACCACCACCATCCACGGGAGGAGAGAGAGACAAAATGAGGAAGGGTGGCAGAGACACAAATATATGGAAGAAGATAGACAGAGGCAGGGAGATGGAGAGAGAGAGAGAGAGAGAGAGAGAGAGAGAGAGAGAGAGAGAGAGAGAGAGAGAGAGAGAGAGAGAGAGAGAGATGGAAGGAGGGAGAGGAGGAGGACGGACAGAGAGAGAGTCTGAGGGAGAAGTGATGGAGAGAGTAAGAGTGACAGAGGGGGAGACAATGAGAAGGAGAGGGGAGATTGAGGACAGAGCACAAAGAGATGGGAAAAGATGGAGAGTGGAAGGAGAGAGCAACAGTGTATGAGTGGCAGAGAGAGAGTGGGAGATAAAGGATGCAGCGAGGGAGAGAGAGAAGGGGGAGATGCACAGATGCCTGACAAAACAAACAGATGTGGGAAACAGGCAGACACAGGAAGATAGATAGATAGTTACAGATAGATGTGTGAAAAGAGGGGAGGAGGACAGATGTGAAGAGATGGAGAGCTATACAGGCAGGGAGAAAGAGATGGATGGGTAGAGGGAGAGGCAGAATATAGATCATATAGACAGAGAGCTATGCAGCATGGAAACAGGGCCTTCAGCACCTCTTCCATGCTAACCAAAGTGTTCACCTCGAGCCACACCCATTAGGTTGCGTTTGGCCCATACTCCTCTAAACCTTTCCAATCCATGTACCTGTCCGTATAACTTTGAAATATTGTTATTGTACTCGCTCCTCCTACCTCTTCTGGCAGCTCATTTCATACTCCCACCACCCTCAGATCCCTTTTAAATCTTTCCCCTCTCATCGAAAATCTAGTTTTACACTTTCCCGCCCTTGGGAAAAGACTGTGATCATCCACATGATCAAAGTTCCCTGTGTTACACCCTGCATTGTTCCAGGCCTATCAGTACAATGCAGCACAGGAACAGGCCCTTTGGCCCACAATGTCAGTGCTGTTCATGATGCCAAGATAAACTAATCTCCTCCACCTGCACATGATCCACATCCCTCCATTCCCTGCATATCCATGTACTTATTTAAAGGCCTCAAATGCCACTATTGTATCTGCCTCCACCACCACCCTCAGCAGTGTGTTCCAGGCACCCACCACTCTCCTTTAAACTTTGCCCTCTCACTTTAAAGCTTTGCCCTCTGCTCTTTGAATCTGGTCCTTATAAATTAAACCCTCCATAGCATTATCTGCAGAGGAATCTTGAGGAGCAAGTCCATAGTTCACTGAAAGTGGAAGCACAACATGGATAGGGAGGTAAAGAAGGCAGACAGCTTGCTTACCTTCATCAGTCAGATGTGGGTTTTAGAATCAGGTGATCATGTTGCAGCTTTATAAACTATGGTCAGGGCACATTTGGAGTATTGTGTGCAGTATTGTGTGTGGGGGGGAAGAGGGGGGAATAAAAGAGAAATGAGGGATCTGGGGATGGGAGATGAGCACACTGAGGAAGGAAAATGGTGGGGTGTGAAGGGGCAGATGGGAGATAGTGAAATAAATGGGCTGCACCGGGTGTAGGAGGGGGGAACGGAAACGAGAGAGGGCATGGGGGTATTACTTGATATTGGTGAATTCAATGTTCATACCATTGGGTTGTGAACCTGTGTAGATGGACAGAGAGCTGCACAATGCAACAGGAACACAGATCAGTTTTTGTTCACAAATCGTTGCTACTCTCCAATGTGATTGTGTGCCAGAGAGGGAGAGTGTGTGGAGAGGTGGGAATACTGAGAGGGAGCGCATGGGTTAATGGGGATTAAGCAGAGAGGGTGAGGAATGTGGGGACGGTATGTTGGTGAGGGGGAGGAAGGGATACAAGAATTTGTATTTACTTATGAGCGATGAATGTTGATGTGCAGCGGAAACAAAACTTCTTTGTTTTGTTGCAGTCGTGTGAAAGGTTGTGTAGACCAAGACCCAAAGGTATGTAATGCTCAATTAATGGTTCTTTGTTACAAGGTGTTTATGTTCTGAGACAGGGACCTAATGTTACCAATGTACAGGAGTCCTCGGCGCTGTCTCTTCCGTATTCCCCCCCCCCCCCCCGTGTCATATCTCCCCCCCCCTCCCCGTGTCATATCCCCCCCCCCCCCCCGTGTCATATCTCCCCCCCCCCCATGTCGTGTCTCCCACCCCCCACCCACGCATAAAATGTTACAAAAACTCATTGGAGTCTCTTGCATCTTATCTGCCAGAGGTCTGCCAGGCCTTCTTTTTTTGCCCTTTAGTTTTCCTTTACGAACATCCTTTACAAGGATGTTGCCAGGACTTGAGGGCCTGAGCTACAGGGAGTGATTGGGCAGTCTAGGACTTTATTCCCTGGAATGCAGGAGGATGAGGAATGAACTTACAGAGGAGTGAGTATAAGATCATGAGTGGAATAGATAAGGTGAATGCACTGTCTTTTACCCAGAGTAGGGGAATCAAGAATCAGAAGCCATAGGATTAGGGTGATAGGGGAAAGATTTAATAGGAACCCAAGGGGCAACTTTTTCACACAGAGGGTGGTGGGTAAATGGAATGTTGGGTATATGGATGGGTACATGGATAATGAAGGAGGGATATGGGCCAAGTGCAAGTAGGTGGGACTAGTATAACAATCAAACAATCTCCTAGATGTTCTAGTGGCCAGAGATCCTAGGGTGACAGAGGAACTGAAGGAACATTAGGCAGGAAATTGTGTTGGGTAGACTGATGGGACTGAAAGCTGATAAATCCCCTGGGCCTGATGGTCTGCATCCCAGGGTACTTAAGGAGGTGGCTCTTGAAATTGTGGACGCATTGGTGATCCTTTTCCAATGTTCTATAGATTCAGGATAAGTTCCTGTGGATTGGAGGGTAGCTAATGTTATCCCACTTTTAAGAAAGGAGGGAGAGAGAAAACGGGAAATTATAGACCAGTTAGTCTGACATCAGTGGTGGGGAAGATGCTGGAGTCAATTATAAAAGATGAAATTGCAGAGCATTTGGATAGCAGTAACAGGATCGTTCCGAGTCAGCATGGATTTACGAAGGGGAAATCATGCTTGACTAATCTTCTGGAATTTTTTGAGGATGTAACTAGGAAAATTGACAGGGGAGAGCCGGTGGATGTGGTGTACCTCGACTTTCAGAAAGCATTCAACAAGGTCCCACAAAGGAGATTAGTGGACAAAATGAGAGCACATGGTTTTGGGGGTAGGGTACTGACATGGATAGAAAATTGGTTGGCAGACAGAAAGCAAAGAGTGGGGATAAATGGGTCCCTTTCAGAATGGCAGGCAGTGACTAGTGGGGTACCGCAAGGCTCGGTGCTGGGACCGCAGCTATTTAATATATACATTAATGACTTGGATGAAGGGATTATAAGTACCATTAGCAAATTTGCAGATGATACAAAGCTGGGTGGTATTGTGAACTGTGAGGAAGATGCTATGAGGTTGCAGGGTGACTTGGACAGGTTGTGTGAGTGGGCAGATGCATGGCAGATGCAGTTTAATGTGGATAAGTGTGAGGTTATCCACTTTGGTGGTAAGAATAGGAAGGCAGATTATTATCTGAATGGTGTAAAGTTAGGAAAAGGGGACGTACAACGAGATCTGGGTGTCCTAGTGCATCAGTCACTGAAAGGAAGCATGCAGGTACAGCAGGCAGTGAAGAAAGCCAATGGAATGTTGGCCTTCATAACAAGAGGAGTTGAGTATAGGAGCAAAGAGGTCCTTCTGCAGTTGTACAGGGGCCTAGTGAGACCGCACCTGGAGTACTGTGTGCAGTTTTGGTCTCCAAATTTGAGGAAGGATATTTTTGCTATTGAGGGCGTGCAGCGTAGGTATACTAGGTTAATTCATGGAATGGCGGGACTGTCATATGTTGGAAGACTAGAGTGGCTAGGCTTGTATACACTGGAATTCAGAAGGATGAGAGGGGATCTTATCGAAAGGGGAAATCATGCTTGACTAATCTACTGGAATTTTCTGAGGATGTAACTAGGAAAATTGACAGGCGAGAGCCAGTGGATGTGGTGTACCTCGACTTTCAGAAAGCCTTCGACAAGGTCCCACATAGGAGATTGGTGGACAAAATTAGAGCACATGGTATTGGAGGTAGGGTACTGACATGGATAGAAAATTGGTTGACAGACAGAAAGCAAAGAGTGGGGATAAATGGGTCCCTTTCAGAATGGCAGGCAGTGACTAGTGGGGTACCGCAAGGCTCGGAGCTGGGACCGCAGCTAATTACAGTATACATCAATGACTTGGATGAAGAGATTAAAAGTACCATTAGCAAATTCGCAGATTTGGTCTCCAAATTTGAGGGAGGATATTCTTGCTATTGTGGGCGTGCAGCGTAGGTTTACTAGGTTAATTCCTGGAATTGCGGGACTGTCATATGTTGAAAGACTGGATTGACTAGGCTTGTATACACTGGAATTTAGAAGGAGGAGAGGAGATCTTATCGAAATGTATAAGGTTATTAAGGGGTTGGACACGTTAGAGGCAGGAAACATGTTCCCAATGTTGGTGGAGTCCAGAACCAGGGGCCACAGTTTAAGAATAAGGGGTAGGCCATTTAGATCGGAGATGATATGGATAGGTATGTAGTTTAAATGACTGGGTAAATGTAAAAATTGTCCCTAGTGTGTGTAGGATAGTGTTAGTGTGCGGGGATCGCTGGGCGGCGCGGACTTGGTGGGCCAAAAAGGACTGTTTCCGTGCTGTATCTGAAATATGAAAGAAAAAAAAAGAAGAAAAAAAATGAGGAAAAACTTTTTCAGTCAGAGAGTTGTGAATCTGTGGAATTCTCTGCCTCAGAAGGCAGTGGAGGCCAATTCTCTGAATGCATTCAAGAGACAGCAAGATAGAGCTCTTAAGGATAGCGGAGTCAGGGGGTATGGGGAGAAGGCAGTAACGGGGTACTGATTGAGAATGATCAGCCATGATCACATTGAATGGTGGTGCTGGCTCAAAGGGCCGAATGGCCTACTCCTGCACCTATTATCTACTGTCTAATATAGATGGGGCATATTGGTCAGCATGGGCAGGTTGTGCCTATGGGCCTGTTTCTGTGCTGTGTGATTCCATTACTATAAATGTGCCCTGCAGTCCACTACATTCTCCAGGGATACGCTTTGTCCCAGCCACCTGGACCTGATCCAAGCCTCCTTTTTCCTGACCTTTTCAGGACGTTTCTGCAACTTCAATTACCTTTTGTGCTTTCCTTTGCCGATACTGTAGTGGGATCTTGAACCTGAAATGTTAAATCTGTTTCTTTCCCTATAAACGTTACCTGACTTGCTGAGGTTATTTATTGTTTTCTATTTTATTTAGATTTCTAGCCAATCCGTCATCCAGTAATACGTGCTGATGTAATGTGCTCGGAGCACTTCCCTCTCCACGTTTCATTAGTTTGTCATCGTCTTTTCTGTCTGAAGGATCATAGCTGGTCAGTCCACTCCTGGTAACCTCCACTTTCCTTTGTTCACAGAAAGCCAAAGCATGCTTCACAAATCTACCATCTGTGAAGAGATGTGTAAGTATCAGGTCCTGATGGAAAAAGCTCACAACCAGCCCATAATCCATGTTCCCCTTGATATCCAGAAATCTAGTAATCTCTGTTGTGAATGCCCTCAGTGGCTGAGCTCCCACACCCCTGTGTGATGAAATCTAAAGAATCGCCACCTATGAGGATGGGGATTTTTTTCTTATCTCAGTACTCAACAGCCTGTCCCAACTTGCAATCCCAACAACCCCCTACTTCTACACTTCTCAACTAGAGGAACCAACATTGCAATAAATCCCCTCCCAAAGCCTATAATGGATATGCAAATCATCAAGAGGTTATTACTCATTATTTTCCACTCGAGAGGACAGGCCCATTCTGCTTAATCTCTCCTCAGGATAAAATCACTCTGGTCCAAATGTACCACAACAAGTTCACCCTGAGCTGCAACCCCTTAAAATTACAACAGATTTTGACAATAGACAATAGGTGCAGGAGTAGGCCATTCGGCCCTTTGAGCCAGCACCACCATTCAATGTGATCATGGTTGATCATTCACAATCAGTACCCCGTTCCTGCCTTCTTCTCATACCCCCTGACTCCGCTATCTTTAAGAGCTCTATCTAGCTCTCTCTTGAAAGCATCCAGAGAATTGGCCTCCACTGCCTTCCGAGGCAGAGAATTCCACAGATTTACAACTCTCTGAATGAAAAAGTATTTCCTCATATCCGTTCTAAATGGCTTACCCCTTATTCTTAAACTGTGGCCCCTGGTTCTGGACTCCCCCAACATTGGGAACATGTTTTCTGCCTCTAATGTGCCTAATCCCTTAATAATATATGTTTGAATAAGACCGCCTCTCATCCTAAATTCCACCGTATACAGGCCTAGTCGCTCCAGTCTTTCAACATACGACAGTCCCACCGTTTTGGGAATTTACCTAGTGAATCCATGCTGCACGCCCTCAATAGCAAGAATGTCCTTCCTCAAATTTAGAGACCAAAATTCCACACAGAACTCCAGGTGTGGTCTCACTAGGGCCCTGTACAACTGCAGAAGGACCTCTTTGCTCCTATACTCAACTCCTCTTGTCATAAAGGCCAACATGCCATTAGCTTTATTCACTGCCTGCTGTACCTGCATGCTAACTTTAAGTGACTGATGACCAAGGACACCCAGATCTCTTTGTACTTCCCCATTTCCTAACTTGACACCATTCAGACAATAATCTGCCTTCCTGTTCTTTCCACCAAAGTGGATAACCTCACATTTATCCACCTTAAACTGCATCTGCCATGCATCTGCCCACTCACACAACCTGTCCAAATCACCCTGCATCCTCATAGCATCTTCCTCACAGTTCACACTGCCACCCAGCTTTGTATCATCTGCAAATTTGCTAATGGTACTTTTAATCCCTTCATCCAAGTCATTAATGTACTTCGCAAGAATGGCGTTGGAGAGAGAACTGAAGGCGACAGGAGGATAGTCATACTGCGCGGAAACACGCCCTTCGGCCCAACTTGCCCACACCAACCAACATGTCCCATCTACACTGGCCCCACCTGCCTATGTTTGGCCCATATCTCTCTAAACCTGTCCTATCCATGCACCTGTCCAAATGTTTCTTAAACATTGTGATACTACCTGCCTCTACTACCTCCGGCAGCTCATTCCATACATCCACAACCTGTGTGAAAGTTACCCCTAGGTTCCTATTAACTTTCCCCCCCCTCACCTTAAAACTATGTCCTCTGGTTCTTGATTCCCCTACACTGGGCAAGAGGCTCAGTATGTCTACCCAATCTATTCCTCTCATGATTTTGTACACCTCTATAAGATCACCCCTCATCCTCCTGCGCTCCAAGGAATAGAGTCCTGCTTGCTCAACCTCCATATAATTACGACTCATAAATCTCAGGCCCTTGAATCCTGGCAAGATTCTTGTAAATCTTCTCTGCACCCTTTCCAGCTTGACACCATCTTGCCTAATGCCTAATCAATGTCTGATATAAATGCAACAGGACTTCCCAACTTCTATACTTAATACTCTGACAGATGAAGGCCAGTGTGCCAAAAACCTTTTTGACCACCTTATCTACTTGTGTTGCCACTTTCAACAAACTATGTACCTGCGCTCCTAGATCTTCCTTCTCTACAACTCTCCCCAGAGACTTACCGTTCACTGTGTAGATTCTGCCCATTTTAGTCTTCCCAAAATGCAACACCTCACATTTCTCTGATTGAATTCCATCAACCATTCCTCAGCCCTCCTGGCCAACCGATCAAGATCCTGCTGCAATTTTTGACAACTGTGGCAACGTATCGAGAAAGGCCCGAAATAAAGGCAAGGAGCCGGGTATTTCGGGAGGTTTGATTTTATTACGTTTGCTAGACCGGTCAAGTCTGTCAGAGTGAAATCGTGCCCAAAACCTTGTCCTTTATAACCGTAGCAAAGGGCCGCCCCCCTGAACCGGTCCATTCCCGTGCCGAGGGGTCGGTAGTGGTATGGCCCGACCCTTGGGAGCCGCCACAGGACACCGCCCCCCAGAACCGGAGGCACGAAACGCACTGGTGGTCGCACTACCCGACCGGACTGCGTACGAAAATCGGCCAACAGAGGGGCCGGCGGAGGCACAGTTGGAGGGACAGGTGGTGGGACCTGCATAGAGGGGCAACCTCGTGACCGAGGCTGGGCAACCCGCACCGGTTGGTCGATGTCCAAGTGGGCCGGCTTCAAGTGGTCAATTGACATGGCCTCCGTCCGGCCCCCCATGTCCAAGACAAAGGTTGTCTGTCCGTGCTCCAGCACCCGGTACGGGCCCTCATAAGGCCTCTGGAGTGGCGTCCGGTGGGTGTCACGGCGCAGGAACACATGGGTGCAGTCCCGGAGGGCCGATGGCATGAACAGGCGGAATGTACCATGGCGGGACGTCGGCACAGGTGCGAGCTTGCCAACTCGCTCTCGAAGGCGCTGTAGTTAAGCTCCATCTTAACTATCTAAAATACCACCCACTTTCGTGTTATCTGCAAACTTGCTAATCATGTACATTCCCATCCAAATCAATGATATAGATGACAAACAGCAATGGGCCCACCACCAAACCCTGAGGTACACCACCAGTCACAGGCCTCGAGTCTGTGAAAAGAAACCTTCCACCATCAGCCTCTGCTTCCTTTCATGAAGCCAATTTTCTATCCATCCAGCTATCTCTCCTTAGATCACATGCGATCTAACCTTCCAGATGTTCCAGGTGTTCCGGATGTGGCCTTCATTCTATCGGTGACACAAAGCATAGATTCAGCGACTGTTTTGCCGGACACTTGAGCTCGACCCACCAAAGATGACTGGATTTCCCAGTTACTAACCACATTAAACCCCCTTCCCATTCCAACACTGACTTTTCTGTCCTGTGCTTCCTCCATTGCCAGAGTGAGGCCAGACACAAACTAGAGGAACAGTGCCTCAAATTCCACGGGTCGCTTACAACCTAATAATATGGACATTTAATTCTCCAATTTGGGTAACTTACCAAACTCCCCCACCTTCTTCCCCCCTTCCTTCCCCCCAGTCCATCTCTCTTCCCTGTGCTACACCTGGACTCATAACCATTTCTCTCTCACCCATTTCCTTCCAACTACATTCCTTCCTCTAGCTTCACAATTTTCAACTCACCCTCTGGACTTTGTTCAACCATTCGCTGATCAAAAAACCTTTGTCTGTGTCCACCCGTGACTCATAGGCTTTGTCCTGCCCCTCCTCTCATCCAACTTCCTTCCCACCCCACCCACCCCCAAAATCAGTCCAAAGAAGTGTCCCAACCTGAAACCTTAATGTCTTTCGAAGTTGCAACAGGCAGGAATGAAAAAGAGGACCCAGTTGTTATGTATTTGGACTCAGAGGCCTTTAATAAAGTGGAGTATAGGAGGTTATTAAACAAAATTTACATGCTCGGCCATGAGGATAATATACGAGCCAGGACTTGGTCAACTGAGAGAAGATGGAGTGGGATAAAATGGGTCATTTTTTGGACTGGGTGGCTGTGACCAGGAATGATGCTGGATTAATGCTGGGCCCAGCTGCTCACAATTGATATCCCTGAATTGTATTAGAAGATCAGGTTGGATATGTCCAAGCAAAACACAAACTGCTGGAGGAACTCAGCATCAGTGGAGGCAGAGGGATGGTGCCTGTTTGGGGTCAGGATCCTGCACCAGCTCACTACATGATGTATCCAAGGTAGCTGACGATACCAAGCCAGGATTATGCAGAGACATCGGGCAGAACATGGCGGATGGAAAATAATGTGGAGAAAGGTGGAGAATTTTAAATGGTGGGAAATTGAACGGTGTTGGTGTTGGGAGAGGTCCAAGTATGGGGTTCTTGCACACCAACCACTGAAAGTTCACATGTAGGGTAGTGAGCTATTTGTTGTGTGTTGAGCTTTATTTTAAGAGAATTGCTCCAATTATATGGGGCACTGGTGAGACAGGATCTGGAATATGTACAGATCTGCTGTACCTGCCTGAGGAAAGATTACCCTCAATGGAGGGTGAGCCGCATTGCTTTACCAGGTTGAATGGTGGGTTGGGATGGGGTCTGGCTGCTCCTCTGTAGAGAGAACGAACAAACTTGGTCTAAACTCTAGTTCCAAGAATGAGAGGTGATCTCATTGAAACACAAATTTTTACTGGATTTGATATGAATTTGATGTTTCCATTGCCTACAGTCTGAAATACAATTATCCCCCACTCTCAGCTGCCGGTCCATGCTGCTACCCAATCTTTAACCCCCTCTGGCCCAGTTTCACACAGCCTTGAGGGTAGGACTTCATCAAACCCCTGAAAGCCCTCTCAGAGATTGAATAGATGGAGGATGGCAGGAGAGAGGGAGAGCAGAAGATACGGGGGGGGGGGGGGGGAAGGGGATTGACAACAGCAGAGATGTTTCAGGCGAGGAACTCCAGTGATCTGGGATGTGCTGCCTGAATGGAGCTCAGTAGATTCACAGCATTGGGTAAAGGGAACTGGAGAAAGTCTGGACTGTGGGGAGGAATGGGGAGTGAGACTCAGCAAGGAGCTCCACCATCAAGCTGGAACAAGCCTGATGGGCTGAGTGGACTCCTGTCATTCACCGATTCTCAAATCCAATCTGGAATTCCAGAGGGGGAGGGGATGTGGGACTTGTTCCCACCCTGTGCCTGGCTCTCCCTCTCCACGGTTCAGTAGTTGATAATCTCTCCTTATTTCTGCTCCTGATGTCCTAACTTAGATCCGTCCGTACCTGGTAACCTTATCTTTCCGCTCTCTGTTCACAGCAAATAATCTGGGGAAACGTAAATGGAAACAAAGTGAGTATCAAGTCCTG